>NC_070581.1:22904663-23082163 GCF_027409825.1 Scomber japonicus | reverse complement strand
ACATTCATGCAGAGATTAAGCATTTTGCATGATTATATGGATCTGTTTCTTTGTGTTACGCATGTATGATTGTTTCAAAGGCTGCATGTTATATGTTTGCTCAAAGAAAATTCCAGTCTGCCACCCACTGAAACCTTTTGTGGGCACAGTGAACTAGCTGGTATTCAAGGCTACATAACCCCACATAACCTTACTTTAGTATTCATATTTACCACCCATCAATTGTTCTTATCAAGTTTGGTTGTGTTGTATGCTAAGATTATATGTGTTATGTCCCTGTTTATTTATTTATTTATAGTAGTATAGTATATATAGTTATAGTAGTTAGTTGTTTTTTGTACTGTCACTGAAAACCAAATTTCCCCTTGAGGGACAATAAAGGTCTGAACTGAACTGAACTCTGAACTGAACTGAGTTCACTACCCTTTTCATGGTCTCAAAGGGTATATATATATATTGATATATTAGTCAGACGATATTATTGCCCAATATTGCAATATTGGCCTCTCACAGATATATCTGTGTCACCCTAAACACACACTCTCTCTCTCTCTCTCTCTCTCTCTCTCTCTCTCTCTCTCTCTCTCTCTCTCTCTCTCTCTCTCTCTCTCTCTCTCTCTCTCTCTCTCTCTCTCTCTCTCTCTCTCTCTCTCTCTCTCACTCACTTACACACACACACATATAATGTACATTATTTATAACTATATATAATGTACATTATTTATAGCTATTTATAATGTACATTATGTATAGCTATTTATAATGATGAAATTCCCAGTGAAGATTACTGTTGCATTTTTTACAATGGACTTTATTGTTAAATTTTAAAATATCATGCCTCCATTACAAATGTTTGATAATAACATTTGTGGGATCATTGCAAAAAATGTCTGATTATTATTTATTTTAAGATTACCGGAACCTAATATCAGCATTGGCCCCAAAAATGTAGTATCAGTTGGGCCCTACTTTGTATGTTAGCATGTTTAGCTCATATAATTTTGTTTTAAATATTTTAAATCAGGAACCTGTTGATGAAAAAAAAGAATGTACAGTTGATAAATCTAGAAGAAAAACAAAATTTTATTATTTTATATTTTAAAGTTATTTACAGCAAGGCAATGCAGTTTTATTTATATAGCACATTTCATACACAATGGCAACTCAATGTGCTTTACAGTAAAACAAACATTTAACAGTAAGAATTGGAAATAAAAAAACACTGCTAATAAAAACACAGTACAGAAAAATAGAAAGAGAGAGAAATAAAATACTAAAATAGAGCATTAAATATAAGGTTGCATCATAAAATAAATTAATCCATTAGCAAAAAAATTCCTTGCCAACTATTTTGATAATTGATTAATAATATTTGAGTCACATAAAAAAAAGCTAAAATTATGTGATTCCAGCATTTTAAATATTAATATTTTTTGGCTTCTTTGGTCTTCTATTATAAGTAATTGAATCTTTGTGTTGTAGACTGTAGGTCAGGACAAAATAAATTTTAGTTGCATTTTAAGCTTTGGGAAAAGGTGATCGGCATTTTTCACCATGTTTAAACAAATGCAGCCATTTGGTTGATTAGTCAGGAAAATTAATAAGTCACTATTATGATAACTGATTAATGATTTAGGTCATTTTATTTGAGCAAAAATGCCAAATATTTATTGGTTTCAATTAAAAGTTATTTTCTCTGTCGTGTATCACTCTAAATGTAATATTTTTAGGTTTGACTGAGAAAACTAGAATATGAAGACATCACCTTTAGCTTTTAAAAACTGATGAGCATTTTTCATGATTTTTTGACATTTTAAAGACCAAACAGCTATTCGATGATTTTAAGAAAGTAATCAGAGGTTTAATTAATATTGAAAATAATTATTCATTGTAGCCCTTATGTCACTGACAGAGAACTGACAATCAAACAATATGTGCCAACACAATACATCTACACTGACCCAGCCTTGTTGTAAGTCATTTATGAAAGTCTTATATCTAAATGGTATTTCAGAAATTTCCCCCCTCAATATATATGCTGATCAAGTCAGTTTATGGCATTTTTGAGTCAGTCAAGGGGACCTGCTGTTCCCAGATCAGCACACTTGGATGGGTATGAGAATTGGCTTGGGAGCTCAGCTGAGGAGCCAGGAGTGTGATGAATAATCCCAAACACAGGCAGGTGTTTGAATACAGTTGACACTGTGCCAGACTACTTTAAGGTGACAGACACACCTGTCGGTTGAGGTATCCCCTGAGAGGAGGGTGAGGGAAGTTATATTTCATAGGATATATTTACATTCAGATCCAATATGAGTGTGTGTGTGTGTGTGTGTGTGTGTGTGTGTGTGTGTGTGTGTGTGTTTGTATGCATCTGAAAACATAAAGCTGTGTGTGCAATCTGTCGCTTATCTCTGCTTATCTTCACTCTTTGTGTTTGTAAAGTTTGCTTTCTTTGGCCTTGACTCACTAACCCTTGTGTATGATCAAGCAGTATGTTCTCCTCCTCCTCCACACTTCATCTACAATAGGGGTCACTGACCTTTCAACCTTGCCACCCACCACCTACACCCACAGTTTTTCAGCCAGGCCTGCCTTTCTGCCTGCTAGAGCCCATGCAAGTTAATCTGCTCCCTCATACAGACATACCCAACCTGCACCTACACAATATATTGCACAGTACTGGTTTTGGTATCATTGTACAGAAAGTGTTACATCTGAAACATCCTGTAACCTATAGCATCAATAGTGTCCTGAAAGCCTGTCCTGAAATTGAATGTGTATTACCTTCCCCACCCTTGCCATGTTTCTTCTTTTTTTCCCCTCCCTGAGCAACATTAAAATCACTCAGAAAAATATATTTATCTAATTACAGTATTTCTTTTTTTGTAGTAATTAGCAGATATTATCAAACTGTGAAATAGTGATATTGTTCTCTATTAAGCGGAACTCCCCATTTTCAGTTTTGAAAACGAGCATGAAGCCCACTCAGTCCTGTCTAATATAATTTGCAGAACCCTTTGTAACAAACAGCATAAGCGATGTGTTGAGTAAATGGCTGCGACTGTGTGTGACTGGGCAGCAGATTTGGTGTGGGAGGGGTTGTAGAGCAATAGCAATAATGGCAGTGTATAGCTATGTTGCCTTGAATACCAGCAGTGATAAAGGTACTCCAGACAGTATCTGTGCAGCCAGTCTAGACAGTCTCTCTGAAAATGAACGGCACTTGAGCTACCAATGGGAGACCTGGCCATGGTCTCTCCATGGAGATGTCATCACTATGTTTGCTTACTGCTTGCTGACATTTTGCTGCTAAACCAGAGAACCAACAGAAAGCCAGTTTGACTGGCAGTCGCCAGGGGACTGTGCCAAAAACAACAAATCTTTGGAATGAAAAGCAATCTCTCCCCTTTTTCACACACACACACACACACACACACACACACACACACACACACACACAAACACACACAATTGTCCTCTCTCTTCAAGCTGTTTCTTACCCATTAGACTTTTTCTCTGAGTCTCTCCCTCACTCTCTCTTTCGTTCCCCTCTCCTCTACCCTCCACCCTCATCACAAGACACTGATCTCACAGTGTGAGAGTACTACTAGCATCAAGGGCTCTGAGTTGGGATAATCATGTCACAAACTAGTGAGAGGGACTGTTACCTGTGAGCATTAAAGCATTAAAAAAAGCCAATTTGAAAATAAATAGTGAGATGCATAAAAATACAATGGTATGACTATGCATTAGCAGTATGTGACATCACTACAATTGCACAAGAATTGCTGTCACCGCACCAATAGTGGCGCATTTGTTTCATGTTTTTGGTGTCTCTGTGATGCATAAGATACCTGTGAATTGAAACCAAAGTCAGCTCCTTGTGGTTGAAAATGTAGCTGGTGCAGTTGCCGCATAAGAGGAGTATTATCAGACTAAGACAGTGGAAAAGTGCAAAAATGAAACTCACATCAGTAGACACTTAAATGTCAATGAATGACAACAACCTAACACTCGCTTTAGAAAATGTCAGCCACAGGGTTTGCAGAATACCTGTTAACTTCTCCATGTGTTCTGCTGACCTCTGCATGCACATTCATATGTGCAGAATATGTCTGTGTGTATTTACAGAAGCAGAGAAACAGTGCAGTAGTCTGCTGTGGTCAGAGGAAGAGGAGAATGAGGTGGAGGAATTTTTGCTTCTGCTGACTGGCTGACCTGCATGTAATTAGTCAAGTCATATTTTTAACTGATATTGCGTAAAAGCCAGCTTAAGGAGCCATAGCTGCCCTATTTATACCCTAGGGGCTAATGGCCTGTACCACTACACAGGGGGATTTCCTCCCAGAACTATACTAAGCCCGCCTTAGGCCGTACCAGTTAGGATTCACAGGGATTAACCCAGCAATACATTACAAGTGTCACCCTCTAGTCTGCATCACTCACACTGTTCTACTCTCTACCTGTCTGCTCTTCACTTTAAATGTTAAATGTTTAGCATGCCCAGTTTACAATGCTGCTTTTTAGTAGGTGGTATGTCCTGTTTTTGTAAAAAAAAAAAAAAAAAAAGTTTTTTGTTTTGTTTTTGTTGATGTTTTCATCAACTTCTGGAACAGGAATATGTACACGTCTGTCAAGAGTGTGCACATTTACACAAAGAATAAACCTTAGTATTACTCTTTGGATGCATGTTTATGTTATTGTGTACACACAACACACAGCAAACCCTGTGTGTGTGTGTGTGTGTGTGTGTGTGTGTGTGTGTGTGTGTGTGTGTGTGTGTGTGTGTGTGTGTGTGTGTGTGAATAGTAACTCCTGAGCCATAAGCCCATCCTCATTGTGGTTGAGCCGGCTGCGGGTAGGGCTGCTGGCTCATCCTGCTGAAGAATGGGTCAGGGCCCTGAAGGCTGACCTGGCCCTTTGCCCAATAAGCTATCGCCCGTATCACCCTGTCCTTTTATCAGCTTATCCTGGCTCCTTGTGGAGTAAGCCACCACACAAGGCTAGTAGTACTCCCCTCCTCCCCTCACCCCCTCCCTCCAAAGCTCCAACTCTCCTGAAGTTTTCTATCTATGTGTCTGTCTATCTCTCTATCTGCTGTGCCCTCTATCTCCCCCCTCTCCTCTACTCTTGCCTCTGTTCAGATCTGTTACATTCAGCAACAAATTTCTGCTGCATCAGACGTCCATCATAGATCCCCCACTCAGCCTGAAACGTGATCAGACACCCGATACGAGGCTACTCATGGGGAAGGAGTGGGGGTGGGGGGGGGGGGGGGGGACTAATAAAAAACAATGTTGATGGATTTTTTTTTTTTAAATCATAAGCTAAGATAAAGAATGTTTCCCATGTTGACAGATTTTTCTGCCTCTCACCTGTGGATGTGTTTGACACCCTGTTGCTACTTAACACTTCCACCACTATGATTTGTTGAGCGACGTCTGACTCATCTGACCTTTCTTGTCTCGGCTTGACCCTGCGTGTGTGTGTGTGTGTGTGTGTATGTGTGTGTGTGTGTGTGTGTGTGTGTGTGTGTGTGTGTGTGTGTGATGGACAGATTACACAGTGCACAGTCAGAGCGGGAGACAGACAGAAACAGCAAGAGCATGAGGTGGAGAAAGAGTGTACGCCAAATGCCTCAGTGGTGCCATAAATGATTGACAGCACAGTGTGACTCCACAGTGTTTGCTCATGTTGATGTTTGTCTGTATGTGGCTTCAATATGCTAAATATCAAAGTGTGCATGCATAAGTAGAACATAACAGTCATTTCTATATTTCTATATTATAGTAAACACCCTTTGATGAACCGGTTCTTCCTCTATTTCCTTCTCTTTCACTATGACTGGATTATAAATTTACACCAAACACTGACAAGTATTGTGATTTTTTGTAGAATTATATTTAATTAGATTGTTCAGTCTGATTAATGCGTCCATTAGTACAACATGCTGATTACAGGGCAGAGGAGTCAAGGATCTTTAGAAAAGTAATTATTTTATTTTCTTCATTACATTTAATTGATTTACTATTGGTTGTTTTTTATATTAGAGTGTCTTTTCTCACTCACTTAACTAACCTTGAGTTTTAATGGTATGAGATAAGAATGTGTCATTTATGTGGGTTGTTATCTTGTGTCATGATGCGGCCAGTTTAATTTAAACTGCCAAATTAACTCTGAGACCTTATTATCAGTGTGTTGCTTTGTGTTAAATAATCATAGAAAGTGTTGATAAAATCAGTCAGTTATTAAGGTGTTTAGATTAAAAAAGAAAATAAAGTGAAATGAACGATTTCCTCTTTTTAAACTAGCTTTTACAAATAAGAAAGAAAGCTGCTATTCTTGGCCTGTTGAGCTTTTTTTTATTGAATGTGAATTTAATCAAAAAAAATGTTTTTCATTTAATTTTTTAATATAATCTTCTAATTTATTAATAGCCAAACAGCTGGATATTTTTGTAACTTTTGTTTGCCAGGTTTGAATATTGATCAAATTTACATATGACATGACAGTGGGGCCTAACTGTCAAAAAAAAAAAAAAAACATCATCGTAAAACAATTGCTTCATTTCAACCCATAATGTTCTTGTGTTGTTATTCATGTGTCTTAACCATCTGTTAATTTTGAAACTTGTAATGAACCCACACAAATACAATTAATGGCACATCAGTCAGCACTCAGGCCCACACAACCTCAGTGCACGTCATCTTCAAACAGCATTTACTTTGAGAAAAAAAAGTAATGTTCTCCTAAATGTCAGAGGAGACTTTCTTGACAATTGTTGCCTAACTGCAAGAATGTTATAATGTGGCCTTCTAGAGGATGTGTCTGCACACGTGTCCAAGTCTGATTAGGTTTCCATTCCATTGGGGTTGACAAGTTAGACAAGGTTAACGTCTAATTTACTGTTGATTAATGCAAGCCTGCATTTTGCTCTGTATTTGCAAGGCTGAATTGCTCTTAGAAATATGAAATGACATGAATATTGCTTTTATGATTAGCCACCAACAATGATTTCATTCCTTCATTAAATCCTATTTCCCCATGAGCTCCAATTTATGTTCTTGCTCCTGTGTTGCATTTCTGCACTGATAATTAACATAAGCTTGTTGCAGCTGAGGTTTGGCCCTGTTTGTTTGACAAGGAACTGACAGGGTTATTTACATAGTGTTGCATTTTCAACCTTGAGCCTGTTTATTGTTTTGTAAAAAGTTTCTATACTGACAGGTTTCTGATTCTTTGCTGTGAATGAACTACATTGATCTCACCAATTCAGTCCTAATAAGCCATACCACCCATACACACTTCACTTGCATTGACTGAATCACTGAAGCAAATCATTCAGAGCTCTCCTGCAGCGCTTCTGTTAGTGCACAAACCTGTGTGTGTGCATGCGCACTCACGCATATGAAGTCAAATTAAATTTATTCATAAAAGCTCTTTTAACAAGCAGGTTAGTCACAAAGTGCTTTGATGAGAACAAAGGACACAAATTCAGATGAAAACTACAGACAAACAAAAAGAACAAGTGTGTGTGTATGTGTGTGTGTGTGTGTGTGTGTGTGTGTAACTAAATGTGTATGTGTGCATGATGGATGTGAAGTTTAGTTTTGAGTCAGAGGCAGCAACGAAAGCCTGAGTCTGAGAGTGTGTGTAGGATGATCCTCCTACCATGTCCCTCCCTGTCTCTCATCAACTGTCTCTCTGCCTCCCTCCTGTCCTTCCCTCTCTTTTCTGTGACAACATGTATTTTAAAAACACAGTATTTAACAGTAACAGATTTGAATGATTTGATTAATGGTTGATTGATGAATGACTTTTAATGTTAAATGATTTTAACCGGTAAAACATAAGTGGAAAGCATAAAATTGAGCACTGCAAAGGCAGCATATAGTCAACCGCCCAATATATTATCTGTATGTGCTGCATCCTTGACTGTGTGCTTTTATGTTTGTGTGTATATATGTGTATGTATATATATATATATATATATATATATATATATATATACATACACGTATATATACACATATGTGTGTGTGTGTGTGTGTGTGTTTGTGTGTGTGTATGCATGTTTGTATCCCTCACAGTGATTAAAGCAAGTGGGCGGCAGCAGCAACTGGTCTGCTTGTGTGGCTCTGCATAGCAGACATGTTTCTCACTGCTAGATATTACTCATTTCCTCAGCCCTTTGCACACACAAGCGCACACACACACACACACACACACTCACATACACAACAGTCACAGAGACAGATAGCAGGCTCTCAGTTCTTTCACTCAGTTTGGTGGGCTCGCTGGTGTTATTTCATGCACTCAGAGATCAGAGGCAGTGTGTAGCTGGAGGCTGCTGATATCTGCGGGTGTTGTAACTGGTGGTGGTGCTGTGGAGGAACAGTGTAGCACAGAGAGAAGCTGAGGAGTGGGTTGACCCTTTGTGAGGACTGGAATATGAATGACTGCCAACACTGGGACGTCTGCTCAGCCAGCGCTAAGGTCAGTCTCACATCACTTCACAACAACCACCAACTTCATCAACCTGTCTGCTTTCCCCCACATTCTCAAACTGCTCATGTTGAAAATAAGAGCCGCTTTTCTATTGCAATTAGCTCTACTGGACTTATGTGACAACTTATGTGTCTTTAACAATACAATATGATAAACTGGCAACTTATGTTCTATAGTTCTGTTTTTCTGAGGTTTGCAGTCATGAGCATGAAGGTACATTTGATGAATTTCCTGAAAAACGCATGTAGAGAAAAGGCGGGATGAGGAGAAGCGGTGGAAATTAAATTTTCCTGATTTGACAATTACTTGAGAGTATGTTGAAGAATGTAAAAAAATATACATTTGAACATAGATATATGGTTCAGAGAGTTTTAGTTTTGTATCGCTTTTAAGAAAAGATAGTGAAAAGAACTTATGCCTACATAGCAAATCAAAAGCTTTTAGGAATATTACATTGGAGGAAATGTGTAACATCATTATGCCTGTTATCTGTCGGGTTTGATATATTTAAATTCTACCACAGCATATTGTTCCAGCTAAACTCCAGCTCTGCGTGCATGTCTGTACAGTGTAGGAGTATTCTGTTAGAAGACGTTTCTCTGCAAACTCCTCCACATGCACAATTTTGTTCTTTGTTTTCTTGTATTTTGGCAAGTTTAGTTCAGGTCTGTTTGGAAAACCTTTTTCATAAGGGCTGTCAAAATGACATGGGTGTAAGAGTCATTTCAGGACAAAAACTGAAACCAGACTTTTTTTTTAAATGTGGGTACTAAGCAACTTGTTGTGCAGCCAAAGTCCACTAATAGCTCTTTAACCAAAAACATATGTGATAATTTAATTAAATAACAAAAATATAAACAATATGAATACTGTCTGTTCTCTTTCTTTTTTTTTTCCTTTTTTGAGTCAGTAATTCCCAGCATGAATTTGAATCATTGTTATTGTTTCTTTTCTTTGTTTTTAAATGGCTTCTTTGAAAAAAAAAATTTTTCATTTTTTCTTTCTATTTAGTCAATAAATCGCTTAATTGTGTAAGTAGATATCAGACTAATGAGATCATCATAATATCATAATTAACTCATAATATCATAATTAACATAATATCATAATTAACATAATTAAAGGATTCTTCCAGACCTGACATAGACCTACTTAAGGAATTAATTCCAGATGTTGCAGCCGGTGGACAGCTTTACAGTATATCTCTAGAGATCAGTAATGTTTTTTGTTGCGTTTTTTGCACTGACAGAGCGCCATTTTATCTTTTTACTTAAACTGAAATATATCACTAAAATGATGGTTTCACATTATGACAGCAACATTCTCATTAACTCAGTTATTGCATTTGTCACCACTGAGGCCCTTTTTCCCATTCCACTCTATCATACCCATCCTGTCAGTGTCTGGGACAGTGAATCCCCCTCCTCTCGACACCCAGTTTTCAGTTTTCCACTCAGATGCACAAACAGCTTGCTCCACTCTAACACTTATTCTGTTTTTGGACCAAGTCACTTGATGAGTAACAGTTTATCCGCCTCTCCATGGAGTATCCCCATCTAACCTCTCTAACCAACTGGATGTGTGTGGACACAGTTGCCATGGTGACAGTGTGGCGGATGGTGAAACGGCAGGGAGTTGGTAGGCTGTTGAGACAGACTTGCGAGTGAGTGCGGGGCTGAGTGGCAGCATGGCTCTGTGGTGTTGTGGTGGCGGCAGGAGCAGCGATTGTGGTGGTGGTGGTGGTGGTAGTGGTGGTGGTTAAGGGAATAGCTGGGCTGGTGGCGCGGCAGCCATCACTTCAAAAGAGCTCATTTAAAACGTTTGGAGAAGAATTAGTAGAGCTCCCCCGCACTTCTCACTGAATGAAACAAGACTGCAAAAATCTCTGACACATTCGAGGACTCGAACACAAACACACACGCACACCAAGACCCAAACAAATAAACACATTCTCTGAGAAAAAAAAATAGACATAGACAAACATGGCATACATGCATGCACACACACATTTTTCCCCACTCCCCTGCTGTGACAAATAATTAATATGCAAAGACACATATCCTGTATCCACAACAACTGGTGGTAATATCAACAGTGTTTCTGTCAGCTTTTGGGTGGGTGGTGACCAGCTTTGCCTATCACTGGGGGAGTAAGTACAGCCGCCTGAGGGAGTATTTGTGTGTCTGTTGCTGTCCGTGTGTGATTCTGAAAGAGAAGGGGTGGGGGGTGCTTGTAGTAAGCTTGTATAGAATACAGAGAACACCCGCGGGTGTCGTGGGGGTGGTTCATGAAAGTGGTACAAAAACATATCTACATATTCTAATCATCCCCCGAGAGTCAAAACCCTCCTGCTGAGTGCTGTGTGTGTGTGTGTGTGTGTGTGTGTGTGTGTGTGTGTGTGTGTGTGTGTGTGTGTGTGTGTGTGTGTGTGTGTGTGTGTGTGAGTGTGTGTGTGTGTGTGTGTGTGTGTGTGAGTGTGTGTGTGTGTTTTACGCACAAATACTGCACTGCCTATGAACTTCATTGGCTGTAAAATGTATTTTTAGTCTATATGTGGGAGTAATGTATTTGAATGAAACAAGTAAGTTGGGTAGTTTCAGTCCCACCGCAGTCTTCATAGGTAATGACTAATTAGTGACAGCTATCAGAATGCTAAGAGTTCAAACCTGTTTAAAGTAGTTTGAATGGGTTTGTCTGTCTGATGCAGCTGAATGTTTGTGTGCTTGTCTGACCAGACTGACAGCAAAGTCTTACATTGATGCCAGGACTGGATAGACTGGCCTTTTTACATGTTCACACTTCATCTCTCTCTCTTCTATCTCTGTCCCTTCCCTCCTTTCGCCCACCTTATCTGTTTTTCCCCTCTTTCATCCGCTCTCTAGGTGAGTGGTGCTTCAGTGCAGGAGAATCAACAGTGATCTGACAGTGATGCTGTGTAGCAGCCTTCCCCTCTGTCTGCGCCCCTCGTTCTCCCGTGAGGCCCATGTGACCTAGCCTACACCCACACACAGGGGGCCCCCACTGCAGCTGGAGCCCACCCATGAATCCCAGCCCCGATCGTCTCAAAGAGTGCCTCCCTCCCAAGAAGAGGGAGTCTCGACAAGGATCGGCAGAACACCACGTCCCCCTGGACGAATTTAAACCCCCTGTGCCACTCCGGAGTAGGTCCAGCACAGGGAGAGGGGAGGGAGGCAGGGAGCCCAGTGACAGGGACCGAGCTCTGACTAACCCAAACCCCCATCTCCTACATACTCCTCCACCCCTGCCTGCTCCAGCACCAGGCCTCCCTCTACCCCTACCATGGCACCTGAGCTACTCTCCCTCCGTCTCGCTTCCCCTTTTTACAGGAGGCGAGAGGAGGGGCTCAGGGTCTCCTGCATGGAGAGATGATCCTCTCTCCTCCCTGCCCCACCACTCCAGGTGGCTTAGTGGGGAAGGCCCCCTCTCTTTGCCCTCTTCCTCCTCCGCTTCCTCCTTTAAGGCTCCCCTCCCAGCCGACTCTAGAGAGATGTGGTCCTACATTAACAGCGGCCGACGGGACTACAGCTCTTCTCTCTTTTCCCCATCGTACTTGTATAGCCACCACTCTCTCTACCCTCATGACCCAAGTTTAGTTGAAGCCAGACACAGGTACCTGAGCAAGAGGCCCAATGGACTAGATGGGCCGGGCAGCAGGACTGCCTCAACCGCCAGGCCTCTGCTCACAGGAGAATATAATGACAGCAGCAGAACTAGGCTGGACTTCAGTCCACATAGCTCCCATACCAACGGTGGACGGAGACAGCAGGAGGATCTAACATCCCATGTCCAATCTGGAGGGTCTTTTTTGTCAGACTCTCAAGCTCAGGAGGGCCCTGAGCCACATTCCTCACTGCAGGACAGACATCCACATGGGATACTTAAGAGCTCCAATTTACTCTCCACCAGTCCCCATCCCCTTAGACCAGACCCCAGGGCAGGTAGAGGGGGACTATTAGACCCCCTAGGTTCCTCACCAGCTGAAGCCCACATCTACTACTCTTTGGAATCAGTGTGCCACCCAAGCCCCCAGGGCTACCCACTCTATAGCCCCTCAAGAACACCTCTGTACAACCTACACAGGGAGCCAGGCCCCAGGCAGCACAATCTAAGAAACTCACCACACTCACCTCTGGTTCTGTCTAACAGCCATGACAGGTCACAAAGAGACAGAGACAGAGACCAAGAAAGAGACAGAGAAAAACTCCCACAAAGGGACAGGGAGCGAGTTAAAGACAAAGAGAAGCAACTACAACATGACAAAGATCCTGAAAGAGACAGAGAGCGTGAGAGACACCGAGACAGAGACAGAGGGAGAGAATCATCTCCTTCCAGTCTTCACACCTCACCACCGTCCCTTCACCCATCTCCCCCTGCGCTCCTACCTCACTTCACCAAGGGTTCTCTGATTGAGTTGGCCAGCGGGCGGTTGAAGCATGTAGAGGAGCTGCGGACTGAGGACTTCCTGAGGAGTGCAGATACCTCCCCAGAATTCCACCTCAGTACCTGCACTGTGCTCCTTATTTCCCCCAGCAGTGCACAGGGCTTCAGTCACCTGCAGGTCCACCTCACAGACCGCAACACTCAGGTCAGCTTTCTCTTTAGATGCTTCAGCTTATTAATTCTGTTTACAACATTTTAGAAACAAATATGCACGCTACAGCATTATCACTTGTAATGACTGCATGACAGCATGAGTGTGAATTTAGCAGCTTAGGCTTTAGATTACTTTATTGTTGTCAAGTGAAACCCTCGAGATCAGTTTACCTCCTTACACTTATCATCGGATTGTGGTGATAATACGTGAAAGACATACAAGACCTTCTTGGATGAATGTATAACAATATTGTGGTTTTGTGTAGGAGTTACTGAAGGTCTTGGTGGAGTATCCATTCTTTGTGCAGGACCGAGGCTGGTCTTCTTGCTGTCCCCAGAGAACCACACAGCTGTATGGCCTGCCCTGCCGCCAGCTCATGGAAGGGGACATCTGTCTGGCTCTCACCCCAACCCCTACACCCACCCAGACCCACCGGACACACACGCGCACCAGCTCCAGGGCCCATCGTGCGCAACTCCCCTCCCGGGCCACAGGAGAGTCCAGCAGCTCGCACAGGGAGGAGATGCCACCTCCCCCTCCTCCTCCGCCTCTTCCTCACCACCAACCTCCTGCTGCGCCAGCCCCTGCACGTGCCCTGGCTGCAGAGCCTCCCACCCAGGAGCAGGCACGCCCTCGCAAACGGCGCTGGTCTGCCCCAGACACCCTACCCTCAACTAGAACTGATGAAAGCCTCATGGATTTACCTCATGGCTCCAAGCTAATGAAGTGGCAGTAGAAACTTGCACATGCATATACATGCATATTTACACACACACACAAGCACATACACACCCTCCTTGTCTCTGTTGCACCCACCAAGACAAACAATGGAGAGACCTCAAGGCAGGGTTGCAGGGAGGGAATAAAAACATTAGAAAACGCAATTACGGGTGTCCACACTGCTGCCCAAAAGCCTAGTACCCTCTCATCTAGCCCTTGTTGTATACCCCCTTTCCTTTCCTTTCCTTTCCTTTCCTTTCCTTTCCTTTCCTTTCCTTTCCTTTCCTTCCCTTTCCTCAAGTTTATTTAGTACAGCCCTGAAAGGAGCAGCAGCTGAAGGATCTCTGGATGGCTCCTTACAGACACACTGAAGACATTTAGTGAGACAATCAAAGCACTTGTCTGTGTTCACTCTGTTTTTGTAATGGTTGTCCCACACACCTACCTACTGACAGTGTTTCCTGCAGGGTATCGATTTCAATCAGTGTTATGAAAGTAAACGCTATTGAAAAAGTGCAGATATATATGAACAAAAATTGACTATATATTACATTACAGATGTTATATACAGTAAATATGCTAAACAGATTTAATGCAATCTCTGTCAATTTCGCAATGCATTTTGTTTTGTTTTTTATTTTTCTTGCTTCTGAGCCGATGTCTTCATGTCGGCCTGGGCAAGCAAGGTGAATGTATGAGCAACTCTTCGCCTTTTTTATTCTCATCACTGGGAGTCATTTCAAATGGTTGTTCGTCAAGGCATTACCCTCCAATATGTTCTTAACATTATCTCTGAGAAAGGGAGAACACTAATGAAACTGCGTAACAGACAATCCCACCTACACAGGCAGGTCTGTGCCACATCGACACTCATGGTGTTTTTCCATTACAAACTGAATGATGGAAAGAGTAAAAAGTGCAGTATGGCTGAAGAGTAATGGTGCTAATAACACGTTGGAACATGATGCTTTGTGAATACTCTTGACCCCCATGTACTGTACGCTTCTGTTCCCATCTAATTTTTTACGTACTGTATATGTTTGAAGGCAGGGAAAATGATGAAAGTATTTTAAACTCAGATACGGGTATCTCCTCTGATTCAGCACACTCTCTCACTTTAGTTTTTGTGTTTGTTTTTTTATTTTCAAAAAAAAAACTTTACCTGTTGATTTTTCTTTTTAAATGTTATAGCTACAAAAATGTATATTTTTAAAAATTGTGAATCTGTTATATGATGTTCGCTAGAAATAAAGGAAAAAAAAGCTTTATAGATTTAATTAAAGGTGTCAATTTATTCCCTGTTCATGCTGTGAAGTACTATACACTTAAATTATCATTTAATACATATGCTGACTATGAGGTTAACAAAAAAAAGTTTAGATACATGTTATCAGTATGGTTTATCAGCAAACTAGCTGCAACGTGGACAGAGGGGGAAAAAAAGTTATAACAATAAAAATATCACATTAAATTTCCCTTGATGCATTGCAGATTCATTATATATACAACTCCACTGACAATATTTTTTGCTCTGCCCTTAGGATTTTATGATGATGACAGTGATGGAATAAAGCTTCAGTAAAGCTTTTGTACATTGTCCGTGCCTTTTCTGGTGCAGGGTGGCTCTTCCCAGCATTCTTACATCCTCTCTCTGTCTGTGTTGATGGTAAGAGTCGAACGCCTTTCCTCAGTCTCGACCAAGTTGAACTTCTGCAGCAGCTCTACCGCAAACAAGGGCACCACCTGGCCAACAGGAGAAAGTGTACATGCAATCAGTATGCTTAGGAGGACCTCTACTGGTACTTGAAAATATTACAGCTACATTCCGACTGACAGGGAGTATGTACACCATGGATTGAACATCAAAGATATGACCGTTCTTTTCAATATTTGCAAGTCCAAGCTCATGGTGTTTGACATTTGAAAAATTTACATGGGGGCAGCAAATCACACCGACCCATTTCTCTAGTCTGCATAGAACTCTGTTCTCGTTCACGTCATAGACAACTTAAGCAAAAGATACTAATATAAATGACAAAAATCTACAGGTATGAGAGAGTGTGAGAGGAGACGTAAACCATTTCTAAACTAAATTCCTGATCTACATGAAATGAAACATTAAAATATGTCTACACTCACAATCTACGCTCAGTAAATGTGCAGAAGAGTCTGTTGCTTCAGTAAATTAAAAAAAATGAATGGTTGACCCCTTTTCCAACATGCTACAATTGTGACCCACCTGTGTCATGATCAGCTTCTTGGTTTTAGGTATGTTTGGGTCTGGATACTCCTCTCCAAAGCAGAGCTCAATCCTATAAGAAGGTATAGGTCCCTTCCCCTGTAAACAGCTCTGAAGCTCTGCACAAAAATGCAAGAGAAATTAGTATATGACTAAATGTATAAACACATTTGGATTCATTTGACTAAATTAATTCAATTTGCTTTTTAAATCTTTTATTTTAACACTGTATTTAAACATACATGCACACTGCCTTACCATTGAAAAATGTGGGGACATCAAGCAGTTTGAAGGTCTTCTCTCGCTCCAGTTTGTTGGGCTGGTCAGTGTGTTGAGCCATGGGACCGCTCCAGTACACCCTACCCTGGCAGAACCGCTTGATGAACACCCCATCTGGGGCCACCCATAATAACACGCCCCTCTCCAGATGACAAAGAAGGCGGTTCATCGCTTCAGCCATGTTTGATGGAAGGGATATGGAGTTTGGGGAGGGGAAGGAGAGCTGCTGGGCAGTGCAGCGTCCATATATCCGTTCATTTCCCAATGGAACACAACCCTGCAGGATAAAGCACCCATCTGGGCTCTTGGTCGTGACTCTCATCACCTTCTGGCCTTGATACAACAGCGCCACCTGCATACGAAAGTCTGTATACACAATATGCATCTTAGTTTCCAAGTCATACAATGGACTGGCCAATGACATGTTTGTTTCTGTACGTAACAACAAAAGGTCTCTTACCTGATACAGTAAATGATGGGCTGAGGAAGGTTAAAGGATTAGCGCTCTGATTTTGAGGGTTTTTTCCTGTGATCTCACAATACATGTGCTCCCTCATCAGATCATCTAAAGCAAAACAGAGAAATGATTCAGTCAGCACTTTCTCATTGTTGTAAGCATATTGGGATCCCACAGGGGGTGCTACTAGAGTGAGAGTGAGATAAGTAGTTCTGTTGTTGCAGCATTTGCCATACTGGGGGCACCAACAATAGTTTTAATAAAAAATGGCTGTGAAATCTACTAATTTACTGTTTTTCTGCAGTCACTTACTGTGAATATTTTTACAGGATAGTACAGTGTATAAGCCCTAAAAACACAGTAATCAACACCATACTGTTGAAAATCACAGTAGAAGTAGAACACAATGCTGTACAAAATCACAGTAAACATTATAGATTCACTATTCAGTATTGGTACTTCTGTCATATGGAATCTGTAAATATGTATCTGTGAACATCCATAAACATGGTAGAAAATATTTACAGTAACTACAGTAACTGGCAGCAACTGATGAATAACTTAATGTACAATAGATTGCAGTAAGTTATTTGCTTGCTGGCAGCTAGTTGCTGTAAAAATGACAGTACTGTAGGTTTCTTAGAGACAACAGATGCAACATTCACAATACATTTAAATACATTTATCTTGTATTTATCATTACAATAAGAAGACAGTTGAAAAGTAGCTGCTGCTGTGCATGCTCTGCTGCTGTGCATGCTCGAGGAGAGAGATAATAGTACACTTTATTACTGATAAAATGTTCAAAGACCAATTTACTAATCCCCCCTCCCACGTTGAATAAGTACCCCTTTGTATTCCTGAGTGCTACGGTTCGTACATTTGTTATTTCACTTTCTATTTGACAAAGGCGAGAAGTAAAATCAAGTCCTTTATAAATGTTCTCTCTGTCATTCCTGACCAGGACAACAATAAAGACCTTTGTGTTTGTGGATTTTGAAAGGTAAATCATATCAATATTATATTTTCATCCCTGAAAACAACACAGCAATAAACAACCATTATTTCTGGCAAACAATAAATTGTCTCAATGTGCTATCCTTTATACATTCACATCACCTCATGTGGTTCTCTGTGATCATTCAGCTGTTGGAATAGTGGTTTGAAACTGTCATTATCAGGCTTACTTTATTTGATATATGTGTTTCATGATTTTTTTTTAGATTTATGATAGAAATCATGATATTTAGCATGATGTGTTGCATTGGGATGTGAGCTGCATCCAGATTTGAACATCAGTGTGAGGGCTAATATGGCATGTCTATCTATGGTGTCAGGTTTTTTGTTTAGTTGTGTCTTACATTTGTCTGTACTTTGTGTGTGTTGAGCCTGTGCTTCAGCAATAAGTAGGGGTCCTTATAATTTTGACTACGTTACGACTATGTACTATGTTTTATTAACTGTTTTTAATCCATTCCCCTCTAAAAGATATCACATTCACACAGAACAAGTTTCTATTGTGGTTGAAAAGGACATGTTTCTTTGCCAAAATTTCATCCATAAATACCAAAGGCACAGCAGCCAAGGTTTAACCCCCACTGAGGTTTAGTGGAAGATGAGTGCTTTTTCTCTGGACCACCCAGGCATAAAACAACTGGCCAACAACCAGTCTAAGAGATAACTTGTCAGCAGTATTTGGGAGTAACTAGTTACATGTAACAGCATTACGTATTTTAATTACAAAATAAAAGTAACTGTAACTGTAACTGAGATAAATGTGCAATTAAATTACAGTTACTTATGAAAATGTTGATGATTACAAAGGGGGTTACATCTGAATATTTTCTATAAAAGGCCTAGGCTATTAGGCTGAATAGTATTCATTTTTTGGTTTACATGTTTTTGAAGTGCACAATGCCATTTCCAGTCAATGTCATTTAGTAAAGCCGTTTGATGGTATTCAGATGCTTTTGATTGGTTCTCTTGTTTGATTTTTTTATTTGAAACACACATGGGCTTAAATGTTGTCAGTACCAGTTAAGCCCATGCCAGACTTTTGACTTTTTTCATAAAATATCTTTATTCTAACAGTATATTCCACAATCTATATGAACTAATGAATACTTTTTCATCATATATACATCTTTCTATATAAGACATGATCGCTCATACTCATCATGTCAGTATCCATGAAAAATACCCAAATTTAGATTTGGGTGGGCTTAATTGCTACACTCCCAACAGTTGAAAATGAGAAAATGATAAAAGCAATCAAATGTAATAAGTTACATTACTTTGATTAAGTAATTGAAATAGTAACATTACTTATTACATTTTAAATAGGGTAACTAGTAATCTATAACCTGTTATAGTACATTTCCAAAGTATCCTTCCCAATCATGCTTGTCATCCAAGCTGGAAGGTTCATAAACAAACAACAACAAACAAACCTGAAAAATATAAATTATCACACTACTCAAAGTATAAGCTACTGTAATTCAGTCACTCTTAACAATATCTTTGAGACCTACTTTTTCCCATACACAGCCAACTTGATGTCTGCATTTGGAAGCACAAAAGGGAGTCAGTGTCAGGCCTGATAAGAATATCTTGTAAAAGTACCACCTGTAGCTGATCTTAGCCCAACTGGGCACCCACTCATTGGGTGAATGGCCCTGTTTGCATGGTTCAAATGGGATCCAAATACATACAACATACAATACAACATAATTAATCTATGCCTGTATAGAGATTTTGACTAGGATAAAAATTTCAATTTGATCATTTGGTAATTACTGTTTGTTTTAAAGTTTACAGGTAGACTCATCTTAATTGTTAGTTATAAAGCAAATTGGTTGATGATTGCTTGTGTGTGACACTTACCAGTAAATGTTTTTTCTTCTCCTTTACATGCTTGAAATGAATCATTTTGATAATGAAGCTGAAACAGAAAGAGAAACCAAAATAAGTTACACATAGCGGGAGACTTTTAGCAAGCTCTTTTTTGATGTTTTTTTTTTAAAACAGAGCAGAGCAGATCAGTTGCTTGTTCAAAAGTTGTGTTTTCTGCAGCAAAAAGACATGATTCACCAGTAATGAGAACAGCTCAGCAAAAAACTTCCATTAATGTAAAGTCAATGAAAAATGGGAAGAAAAGACAGTCTGATTGTCAGCCATTTCTAAAAATTCAGATTGTTTTCCACAGCAGTTCTTAGCATGAATTAACTTTGCTATTTACCTCTTTTTGGGTTAAATAGCAACTCATTGAGTCAGCAGTATATGATCTACAGCCAAGTATTCAGGACGTTCAGTGATACATTTAGCCCATTCATAGCTTTCAGCCCTTGGCTTACCAGAGAATTATTCAATGCTAAAAGTTTTTTTCTTTTGAGATACATTTGGTAATGTTATTATTTGACCTCTTTGTTGGGAAAACCTTGGCTCCTTGGAGAATTCTTAACTTGGATGATCATTTGATCCTTCATCTTGGGAGACTCTGAGGAGAAAAACAAATGCGAAGATATGTAAATACAGAGTTTTATCCCTTATTATTTGTTTCATCATTTTCTTTTAAATACAAATAGGATACCACAGCCTAACAGCGAAGATGTAATCAAAACCATATGAAAATATTGTGTTTGTCTTCACCTGCTGGCTTGGTCGTCCCAGTATCATGGACGATACGATATACTTTATAGGGCTCTGTAATGTCCAGTTGGTTGCGTTCAGGGACCTCCTGGAAGTCTGTGCTCTTGTTGAGTGCACAGCGGAGACGGGTCTTCCACATGGTTGGGTCGGCTTTATCCCTCCCCTCCATGTATTTACCTTTATACACAGCCCAGGCCTGAATTGAAAGAAGGATACTTCTGCATAAAACAGTAGTTGGCGGAAAAAACTGAATGAAAGTCAAATCTACATCTTTGCTGTGATGTTAACAGACACGTTCAAATCAGTACTAGTGCCGAGCCATTACAAATAAAATGTGTGGGAGCAGGTTGAATCGATTATCTATCTTTAGACAAGTATTGTTTATTTTTAGAGAAAACTCCATACCATAGCCTACGATACGATAAAGGCCTACTTTATTGTCCCCTCGGGGAAATTTGTCTTGGACTTAATCTGATACATAAATAAATTACCTCCAACACAAAAAACAAAACAAAAACAACACATAGAACATCCACATATTGCACACGCCACATAATTACGCACACCACAATCTGAAACACTTTTTAAAAAACCAACAAATCTCAATCATGTTGCACACGTTTAAATTGAAGAAAGAACATGTTATTAGGAATTGTAACCCAAACTATGCAATAGATAACTTATTTTCTTAAACTTATTTTGATGATTTAAGTGAATAATTATTTGGTCTTTTTTGGTTCATAAGAGGAACTAATGATAAAGGGTTCTGATTTTGAGGACTAAAATGTTTGGTTGAGTTAAAACTGATGACTTAATTTACAAAAAACAATTGATCAATTTAATCGTTTTGGGGGGAATAATGACTTTTGTCTTTTGTCTTCATTCACTCACTCATTCAATCTTTCCTGTGACTCTGAACCTTTCTGCACATGCTAAACGCAATAAAGGGACACACGTTTCTTTGTTTCAGTGCGATAAGAAAAGCCAATAACCGTTTAACTATAATCCAACATTTAGGAACAAGAGGTCACTTCTTATCAGGAAAGTCTCTGTACATTCACGCACTGTTCCAGCAGACTTTACCTCCAATTTACATCTAATCAAATATGAGATCAAACTACTTGGGTGGGCTGCCTAAATAATTTACACTGCAACGCGGATGTGTGTTTGCAATTTGAAACCACAGACAAGTCTCTCTACCTAACTTCTAACTTTGTAACAGGATTGTTAGCCCAGAAGCCATAAGAAATGTTATAAAAGTTTAGGAAATGAAAACAATGCCTCTGTGTTGGATATTAAAAGGAGGCAAAGATATTGCTACTTTGTCAACAGTGGCAGTACACATTTATAATAGAGTGATGTGATTATAATTTAGATGTTCCCTTTAATTAATCAAAAATATGCAGTTTTCACTTTTTCTTTTGATTTATTCCTTTACGTTCCTACATTGGAATAGCTCCAGCTAACTTTACCAGGGGGAGGCGATGATCAATTTCTCTTTTATAATAAACTCAGAATATGCTAGGCTGACTTTACATTTATTATGATATATCATAATACAATATATGAGATACTGAGTGAAATGTTGACCTTAAAGAGAGCCGCATCCTCAGTCTGTTTGTAGTCCTTCTTGGCTGCGTGTTTCCACGGGATCCTGAACATGGTTTTCCCTTCATCCTCCCACGACAGTCCTTCATATTGCCCACTGTCCACCTGAGCGACCAACCACTCTTTCAGGTGCATCTTAACTCCTGCTTCCATCTTCAACACATACTGCGCTTCACAGGAACAAAAAAACTACTTTCAAAATGTCAGGGAGACATGTGCAAAGTGGCTCGAGCGCACTTTAATCACGTTCCCACCTCAAAAAGAATAACAATAATCAATATTCTTTATTCTGGTGCCGTTCCCGCTTTCAATTTGATTTAAAGCACAATGTAACAGACTAAAATACAATTAAATTTACCAAAATGTCTGGACAGAGAGCTCACCACAAACTTAAATGCAGAAGTCGTAACTAAAATTAAGTGCGGTCTTGGAAGCGAAAGCGAAAGCTCATTTGATGCTTTCGGTTTCCCCCTGCTTGCACATTGCAAGCCAAAGTTTAATCATTTCCAAGTAAGGTGTATGTAACATAAGCTGATAAACAAAAAGGTCACGGAGTCACAAATCAGTGATAGAATGACGTAAATGTATTGCCTTTCTTTATTTTAGTCAACTTAATGTGGTCGGATGAGCTAATAAAGCATGACTTTACTAATTATGACACATTATATGAATCTGATCACAAGAAACAGTCTTACAACTATTCTTTATAAGATCAGAGAAGTCATATATCAAAAAATAGCCTACGTAAACAGGAGAAATAGTGTAAGGGTATGGTGACTAAAACTACCAAATAAAAGTATCCTGTGATTAATCACTGGGACATTATTCCTTTTATTTCCCGAAACAGCAAAGAAAACAAGCATGTGGGCGACAGGATATGGCTAGTAACCATTTATCACGTAAAACAGAATGAACACTCACACAGACAGACGCAACTAGGCCCTGCCTGTCCGAAACATACCGAAACGTTCATATGAAAATGAAAGTATGTGGGTTGAAGGTTTTTTTCTTCTTTTTTTCTTCACTGAAGCTCCTCCTCCATTTTACAGCGTTTATGGTTCAGACTGACAATGCAGCCATTTCTTAAGCTGTGAGGGCAGAAAATAGACATCCACAATTCAGATACTTGATAAGAAAGGTGTCGCCTTTAAACATATAGAGGAGGATGCCAAATAAACTTTGTAGTTGTCAAATATATATATATATTTTATATAAATATATATGTATCTATATATCTACATATCTATACATATACATGTAGCTACAATAAGTAGGCTACCCAAAGTGTATATCCTTGATAAGAAAACTGTCAAGAGTAAGACAAACACACTACATACTTCCAACCAGCAGAGGGCAGTATAAATCTGTATTAAACTGCTGTCTGTTATAAAACATCACACACAAGTTATATATTATCAAGTAAATGTACAACATAGACGTGTTCTGAAATTAAGAAAAGCTTCTTATAAAAAGCCATATATATTCAAGTGTAACCAGAACTCTTAGTTCAATTCAATTAGAGCTGCTTTGACCATCACTGACGAACAAGTCTGTCTCAAAACAGCTTACAGGTGGTGTTGGTTGGAGTTAACTGCATCAAGTGACCAAAGCAACAGCAAATAGAAATGCAAAGACAAATAGAATTTTCTCATACAATCCAACAAAGCAGTCAAGTATAACTTCTAATCTTTGACTGTGAGCCAGAGAGGTGTTCATTTTAAAGGCTTTATGGTAAGGGGTAAACAAAACATTAGAGACAGTTTTCAATGTAGTATGTCCAGTAAAACACCCTAAACAAACCTTTCTCAAAAATGACCACTTTAATTAACTGCTCTTTGACTTAAAATGTGAAATGGGTATTTAATTACTGAGCACCTCCAAAAGTGTTTTTTGAAAACAAATTCTCTCATGTCATATATAACTGTAAAAGGTTTCATAGTAGACAAAGCTTTTCATAACAGCTGTTTTATTTCCCTCAAACAAACCTCTATTGATCAGCGACAGACTATACAGAACTCAGCCTCCAAGTTTATAACCAGAACCAAGAGCAATGATCACATCACACCAGTTTTAGATTCCTGACAGCTTTTCCTGATTTTACTTGAGTTTTATTTTTCATTATTTATTATTTCATTTTCTTCTGTTTTACATTACATGAATTGTTTTTTATCTGTTTTATCATAAATCTAATTAGTTGATGTGTTGATTTTGTATGAAACGATTTGTAACTTTGGTTTTGAAAAGTATAAATAATTGTCAGTATTCATATTTGTATTATTATCAGGAAATATCATTTATCACTCACACAAGCTGCCTGTATGCACAGTATGCATAACTTCAAAGTGAATTACTATGCAAGACCTTTTTATTTATGTAGCACATTTCATTATATGTACACTCAATGTTCTGGGCATTAAAATGCATGTGCAAACATCCACCTACCCCTATGCAAAAATGATCCATATCCACTTCACAAACATTGCCCACAGACACAGCCATGCACAGCACTCACACAGTAATGCAGTATAAGTCTGGGAAAACAGAAAAGTCTTTGCTTTTGAATGTGGAGACACATCTCAGGTCAGCAGGTATACGGATGCAGCTACAATCCAAGCAAATATTTGTGCGGGGACGTGTAACAAAGTGCAATACAAGCACGAGTCCTTCTTGAACTTGGCATTTAATTCTGCTTTTCATCCAGATTACACAATACATCTCAAGGTGGTTTTGTTGCTTTTCTCCCAGTCTATTGTTGTGCCAGTTCAGCAGTAAAACACACTGTAGAACACCTTAGCCATCTCTCAATAAATAGACCTTTTAAATATGACAGATTGTATTACAGCAGAGGAATATAAACCTGAAAATGTCTAGCACACAGAACAAAATGCTTTTCACAAAGCCCACCCCTCCCCAACCCCACCCCCATGACAGTTCAGTTGTTTGTTGTTGTGAAAACTTGCAGGTTTATGTAACAGCTTCCACTGATGAAATATGTAGACATTTCCACAGGTCCAAGTTGTCATAAATTGCCTCCCACCAGTGTGCGGTGCTCACATCAGGCAGAGAGAGGCGTGTGAGCCTGAACTTGTGTCAAAGTAGTTTTCTGTCAACTTTGTTTTTGTTTTTGCAGAGTTTATGTGTACTATCATGTGAAAGAAAACAGGCAGCATTACATACTTAAGAAAACACAAACCCTATTGACATTCCAGGAAATAAATACACTTCTTGCTTTGTTTGAAAAATTATTTACACAGTATTGTACATAGAAGAGTTCATAAATTCAGAACCGGGTCTCTCAGTCATAAAAATATAATATATATAATAAAATCTACAGTAAAAGAATGAACTACAATAACAATTACTGAAATAAACAAAAGATTGTTGACTGTGAATGAATATACAGTACAATCACTGCTTTAAATGTCTTGTATACACAGTAGAAAGCACAAAAGGGTTTGTATGTGCGTGTTTGTTTGCGCGAGTGCGTGCGTGTGTGTACTTGTGGAGAGGAATCTAAAATTGATGGAAATTCCTGTTTGGCCACACAACATCATGTTTACTTGAAGACAACCTTGAGAATGAAATGAGAGCTTTTCCCACACAGGAAATTGTCTTGAACTCTCTGAACGTTCATAAAATGCATGAGCATGCACTATGTAATTCGCTCTCAAGGTTTCAAATGCCAACGTTTCAAATGGTGTCTGACAGCAAAGAGAAGTCTTCTCAGCTCGTGTGTGTTTGTTTGTCTGTGTGTGTGTATGTCTCTGTGTGAAGATGCTGACAGTCTAGTGGCAGCCACAAGCTCTGACCACCATGTTGCGGTATTTC
The DNA here is from genome assembly GCF_027409825.1 of Scomber japonicus. NCBI lineage: Eukaryota > Metazoa > Chordata > Actinopteri > Scombriformes > Scombridae > Scomber > Scomber japonicus. The sequence goes on along the minus strand of NC_070581.1, from coordinate 23,056,258 downwards.
TTGAGGATGACGTTGGAGCTGTCATCAAAGTAGAGCACGGAGATGGCGTGGAGCTGTGTGGGAGCACAACAAGGCTTAGGAACCGTCTCTGGGTTAATGAAATGAACCTGCATATTTGAAAAGAAAAAAAAAGGGGAAAGTCAAATGTTAAATTCATAATTAAAGCATGGATGAAATGTTATCTTGTTATGTAAATGTTTAAATGTTCACACAGGGTCATGCACAACAAACACATCTTTGTGCCACATCACTTACAAATTACTGATGACAGTTTGCTCTAAAATACACTCTGCAATTGCTTTGGATCATCATATATAGCAGTTCCAACAGCAACTACATTGTCTTGACAGATGATGAGATGATTAGACTCCTAACATGACTGCTGGGTTTGTGTTCCCTGCTTTCATGGTTACTCACAAGGGTTTGCACAATAGCATGGTTTGTGGCGTTCATGTAGGAGTTCAGTGGGAAGGCACACTCTCCCTCGCAATAGTACGCTGCATATCCTTCTGGAGCAATGATCCAATCCTGCGAAACAGAGAGGGTGACAGTGACAGAAATTTAAATGAAGAACTGGGAAAAGGATGTAAAATGTGTTAAAAACAGACATTGAGAGAGAGAGAGAGCTGAGCTGAGTGCTCTCAGTTCACGCAAGGTGTGATTGTGCATCTGAATAATAATTTTAAACGGATTTGGTCCATATACAGCTATAAAATTGATTGAATATCAACTCCAGTTAGCAGCACTTGAGCCACATTTGGGCGGCCTGGAAACAGATTTAGTTTTAGACACAATGAAGTCCATTATGATTCTATGTTTCCTTAACCTGCTGCCACTCTCCCAGTGGCTTTCTCCCTCTCTGTTTGTGTGTGTGTGTGTGTGTCTGCTTGTGAGTGGAGACAGGTGTGCTGGAGTCAGAGCAGAGCCACAACAGCTGCACCTCATCTCAATAATCAAGACCTCTACAAATACTCAGCCCTGCCACTTCCACTCTGCCAGATTGTAGCCTCTGCACCAGTCAGTCTATGCTCTGAGCCAGTTTTTCATACATTACCAGTTCTCTTATTGTTGCCAGTTTTTTTTCCTTTGCCTAACTCTGTCTCCTGTTTCCCTGCGTTCCTGTCTGCTCTGGTTCCAGTCCCTATCATCAGCTCCTCATCTCATCTTTGCCCTGAATACCTGCTCTTCCTAGCTTCCAGCCCAGTCCTCAACCATGTAACTGCTTTGGTATTTTGACTTGACATTTTTACTAAAAAGTCCATTCTGGCATCTTTCTAGGAGAACATTTGTAATTGCTCATTGTCAACTGTTAATCAAAATATACATTTAAGGCTGCAATAAAGGATTATTTTTGTCATAAATTATTGTGCCAATTTTTCATTTCATTTGGTCTATAAAACAAAGTGAAAAATCACCCACAACCTTAACCTGTTCTTTTTTTATAAAGCTGGGACCAGTTGCAAATTGGCTGTTAAGTAATTTTGTGCTGATTGATTCAATTGATGAACTAATTGTTCATACATTTTCTTTTACAATGCAAAGGATTTTATTTTGTTTAAATAGATGCAAATATTTTATCAACTGAAATCTTTTTTTCATCTGGATTATGGAAGCTAGACAGTAAGAGGACACTTTTTAAATTATAGTGAGAACATCAAGCTGATTTCTGGAATAAAACCTGCAACCAGGAGTGCCCGATTTAGGCCTCTACTGGGCCAAGCAATTTTGGCTACTTGGGTGAGGAATGCTTCCCATACCTGCCACCCCAGGTCTCTGAAACTGACGTAGAGCTCATGCTTCTTACAAGCCTGCTTCTGATCAGTACTGCTGTTTTCTGAGAAAGAGGATAGACAGAGAGACAGACAGATGGACAGAGAAAGAAAGAGAGATTATACTTTAGTACATGTTATTATCCAATTCAGTGACAAAAGCAACTATTTACTGCAGTCACACCCCAATTATGTGTGGATGATAAAGAACAGACCTAAACCCAGCCAATGTCCTCATACAAAACATTAACATTTAAACAATAGCTGAAGGAAATCACCTCCAGATACAGCAGCAGTTTAGTAATTGTTTCAAATGAATGGGCCACCCTGCTTAGAGGTCACTCTCTGCTGGGCTTTGAGTTTCCACTGGCTGAAACAGATGTGCACACAGAAAAGGCTTTCCACATTTTTCATAACTCAAGTTGTATTTCTTTCCTCTCCTCCTCTCTTCACAATTTCTTTTCCCTCTTACCCCATCCGTGTGTTAAATAGGAATAGTCTGTTTTCTATCTAATGGTATCTTTCGCTCTCTTTTTCTGGTGATCTCTGGGGCTCTGTGGTACATTAGTTCCTAAGAGTGGTTCACATTGGAAATGATCATGAGAGACTGGTTCTCATCATCCAGTTAAAGACCGCTGGTATCCAAAGTTCCAAACAGGCCCATTTGGCCCATGTGTTGTGGCCCCGGTTGCCCCACAGCACACCGCAGATGTGTTCTGCCATAAAAGCCTGCGCTGCCTTACCTCCATGCAGGGAACTTGGCCCCGACTGCTCTGTAATGCTTGTGTAAATAAACAAAGACTGCAGAGGGATATTTGAAGCTCAGGCATTACAGTCTAATGTTTCAGCGCTTCACATAAACACAGCCTTCTCACACCTCCAAAACAAAGGCCCCGAACATACATTGCATGCTTTGTTGTGCAAGGAACACATACATTCCAATGATACACTATTGTTTGTTCTGCGTGTATTGTGGGTTTGTGTGAGTGTTTGCATGTATATTTGTTCATACTGTATGTTTTTGCATGTTTTACTGTGTAAATGTAGGGAATTCTCATATGGGCCGACAAGTACAAGTCATCTGCGTGCCATTCCACGGATTCCTCACAGAGCCAGCAAAAGCCAGATTAAACCAGAAGTCGGCCCAACACAACAGCATAAATCAGCACTGACTGTATATACAGCACACACACTTTCTGCAACTTTACCTGCAACATTGGCCACTCTGAGTGCCTCTTGGCTCTTTGCCCCTTTAGAGCGGTTGGGGTTACGCTGTTTGGCCCCCCCTGGTGCTGAGCGGATGCTTCGCAGGTGCACCTCAGTGGCTTTGAAGAAGGCCACCATGAAGGGTTGTTTATTCTGAGGCCCACTGCGACCAATCAGCCCCGCCACACGAGGGTTAATGCTCTCTCCTGTAGGGGGCGACAAAGAGAACAGTACAACAGGTGTTGGCATCTCAAGGAAATCTAGATTTTATTCATACATGGCAATGTACAAGGAGAAAGGAAATACTTTTGAATGCAAATAAATATTGGTGTGTGTGGTCCTCTTTTCTAATTGAAACCACTTTTGTTGTGTTTATAATGTTGCATTCAGTTTTACAAATGAGATTTTCCTCTGTGAATTCCTTTCCCTTTTTTCGCCCCTCTCCAACTCTGAAATGCCAAGAACAAACGTAGCAATGAACATCAAAGCCGTTCTGCTTGTGTTTGTGTGTGTGGGTGTGTTTGTGCGCGCATGTGCATGCGTCGTCTGAAGTGTCTATCTTGTTCTCACACGGAAGAATGTGTCTCTGATCACCGTTTGGTGGTTAATCAAGGCTTCTGGTCGCTGCTGGCGACGGGATGTCCCATGTGCTTGTCTGTACATGCTCACCCATAACCCTTCATACCCGATCCAACACACAAACACACTCATGGATACAGCCTCCCCAGCACTCCTCTCCAACAACATGAAAGCAATACTGTGTCTGTTTTCCTCACCTTACATGTAACATCCTGCCATCTTGAGAGAGATAATATTCTCAAACACACTCTTGTACTCCACACTGTTTGTTGACAATGTTCTCCACTGACTAACATCCGAGCCTTGTGATGACAAACTCCCACTGAGATGTTATCTTTATGATAACGCAGGGAATTTTCTGCATGCCAGCTAATGATGCTGAGGGTATCACGGATGATGATGGTGATGAATGACTGGCGATGAATGACGAGAAGCAGGGTTTTGATTTATCTTTGTTGTGTACACACAGATAATGAATAATCTGATTCTTTGGCCTGCAAGAAATTAAATCCTGAACAGTTATGATGTGGGCTTGTGGGATTATACTGCAGACTCTCTTGTTTGTTAGATGTCCAACAATATCAACTCCTCATTACAGCAATGTGGTTAACTTGGGTCTGTTTGAGAAAAATTTTAATGTGATGGTTGGGTGGTTTCTACGGAGGAGTGGTAACTAATTACAATAATAAAAAGTGAAGTGTTTGTGGTACTTTCTTCATATTCAGCTGTGTTTGAAGGTAAAGTAAATGCAGAAGCACCTTAAAGTGTTATGCCACTGACAGCCACTACATGTGGGCTCCAGAAAAATCCCTGGCTCCAATTGACTCCCATTCACTTCTCTCTACAAATACTAAGTCAGTTTTTTTCAATGAGTATTTAGTTCCTAATTGCTAATATGTGTGCTGATGGTCACTTTGGAAATTATCACTCAGTTAATAGGATTTGAAGTAGGTTTTGATGTCTGCCATTTAAGCGTTGATTAACAGCTGTGATTGACAGTTCACTTGCCTGCTGCTTTCTCCAGCTCCAGGACTGATAATGAGTCAAACTACTGTCAAAGTATTTAGATAAGCTTAATTTTACTTGATTATGATACCTGGCACAATTGAACTAAATTAGCTAACATTTGTTTTGGCCTGAGGTAGCAGTGCGTGTTTCCAGAGCATGAAAGGCAACACCCCGCACTCATTTGGAAAGTCCTGGCTCCAAATGGAAAAGGAGGCAACGACCATAACCTGCTTGGCTTCAAACCAGCTCCAATTCAAACCCATTGGTGACATCACACCTGTCCACACACGTCCATCATTTTTATACAGTCTATAGAATATACTGATGAGAGTGACACTCACCATTTGTGCTCTCCAGAGCCAATTGTAGACCCAGATTTCTCCCTGGGTTCAGGACCCAGTGATTACTGGTGGCTGTCACGTCAAAAACGAGCCAACCTTCCTCTGCTGCCCAGATCACCCGTGAGTCCAGGAGAAACAGGTCAGATTCCCTGAAAAGGTAAACAGGAGATAATAAAAGTTCACACTTGCAGTCAGAGACGAACATAAGTCAATGGGGATTAAATGCACAATTACAAAAGATAGGTTGAAGCCATCTGACAGAATGTAAAACCAAGTGACCGAAGCGCAAAGAAAAGTAATGGAGCGGAGAGAGGGATTCAGAGGAGTCCGATGGAGTGAAACAAAGAGAGAGAGAGATGGAGCAAAGAACTAGTGAGGGAGGTGGGGAGGGAGGGCTCCAGATGGTGAGGCCCAGGGGAACACTTCATTTTCTTAATTGACAATAATGGCTTTATAAACGACGGGTCCTTTCATACACTACGCACAGTCCATCACTGGCTGGAATCTGGAATTTTGTGGGAGAGCCAGAAAGCCACAGAGAGAGAGAGAGAGAGAGAGAGAGAGAGAGAGAGAGAGAGAGAGAGAGAGAGAGAGAGAGAGAGAGAGAGAGAGAGAGAGAGAGAGAGAGAGAGAGAGAGAGAGAGAGAGAGAGAGAGAGAGAGAGAGAAAGAGAAAGAGAAAGAGAGAAAGAGAGAGTGAGAGTGAGAGAGAGAGAGAAACACAGCTGCGAAAGAGGAAAAAACTGTGTGAAAAGTAGCGAGTGAAATACTGCATGTCCAAGTCAGTCCTATTGTCCAACACTGGACTCTGGATTTTCTACTCTTTCACCATTGGAGACTAAAATCTCTTGTTCTTCATGTGGCCATTCATGTATCCCGACCTATTTTCTGACTGGGCAGATAGTGTGTCACAGAGCTCTAGTTCATTCATGTACCCAGGCCTGTCTCTGGCAGAGGAATAAATGACTGTGTTGTTCCCTCTGGACAACAGAAACCTTTAGGAGGGGTCGAAGAGAGCAGGACATGGGCTGCTCCAGAGTTACATACACCTTCTGGACGGCCCGGATTAGCCACATACAGAAGGTGGGGCAAAGTCCCGCTTTGATTGGAGAAGCTTCCCAGAACAGGACTGGAATGTATGCTTATTTTCATTATTGAATAATGTGGGGTGTTAATTCATTAATTCTACAGTCTATCAAATATCTGAAAATAGCCCAAAGACATTCAATTAACAATTACATAAAAAAGGGAAAGTCACAATTCCTCACCTTGAAGAACAGTAAGTGTTTGCGATTTTGTCTTGACTTTAAGTATAAGAAAACCAAAAATTATTATTTTTCCATCTATCAATTCTTTCGGCACGTAACACTGACCTTCCACTAAGTCTGTTCAAGCCTATTCAAGATATGGGTTTGTTTATTTTCTAGAATAGCTGGGCACTGTTGCTTTTAGCAAATAAATAGTACATTAGTTGGAGGCTATTTTCAGGGGATCAGTCAGTGGATTCATCTTCATTTTTTTCCCTTGTTTACAGCACTAAGATGATGTACATAGGATTGAACAAATAAATGACCATATTACTGGCAATGAAGGAACATTTTGCATGAATATCAACAGACTTATCCTTTAACAATTCATCAATACTAAAAATGGCCACATAACCATATACCCATGCTCACCTATCAGCGTGTTCCTCCAGCACCTGGTAGACGCTGATGCGGAAGGTCTCATTATCGTAGCGTTCATGGATGAAGTCTTTATATATACGAAACTCCGCAGCAGTGACCGCCTCACCCTCAGGGATCCGTGATAAGTCAAATCTGAACTCTCGATGATGCCGCCGCACTGGTAGGAATTCCTTGTCATGCTCCACTGAAAGAAGTAAGCATAAAAATTAAATGAAAAATGTGTCATCCAACAGATTTTATGTATGCAAAGAATGTAGTTTCTTTTTTCATGAGCTATTTTGTATCCCCAGTTGAATCAGTTACCAGCAGGGACACTAAATGACTGAAGGGAGACACTGCAGGGTAATGTGACATTGAGTTTCATCTCACTGAGAAAGAAAACATATATTTGGAAAAGAGGTAGAGAAGACATGTTTCCTCTCAGACTGATCCTTCCTCCACAGCCCATTACCATTTATTTGTTAGCAAGGAGCTGACATAGCTTGTCAGACTCTGGGTCAGTCCCAGATTAAACACATTTATATATATGCAATACACATGTTGCCTTATGATTGAAACATTCATGAGGACCAGTACTAGGAGCAATGCATCTGGCGCACACTGAGCCATGATAGAGAGATGCAGGCGGACTCTGACAGCTTTATGAGTGCCTTTCTTCTCCCTCTCTTCCTCTCATAGCCCCAGAGAGTCATCCAGTCTGCCCTTCATCTGGTTCTCATGAGTTGGGGCTCCATGTTTGGTGTACCCCAGCCCCATCCCCTCCTCTTTTTCTTTCTTACGTCCAAGCTTTCCAACCCCCTCCCTGTACCCCCTCCCCCTGACCCTGCTCCTCTCAGGTCCCAGCAGGACATCCCAGGGGTCAGTGCCTTGTCTCTCATCATCTCGCTCTCCCTCCACTTCCCTCTTTATCAACTGTCAGACAGACCCCACACACATCTATACACATACAAACAGATACATAAACACGCACACAAACACACTAAATGATTTATAAGCTTGCGAAATGGAAACAATATATCATCTATGCAGACGTGGTGGCATTTCATCCGATGAGTTTTAAGTATTAACCAGAAGTCACCCGTTTTGTTTTTGTTTTTTAACCTGGATACCCTGAAACAATAAATACATTTATTGATTGAAGGACAGAAAATAATTAGTGATTTTTGACAGATTCTTTTAGTCATTTAGTAGCAACCAATGCAGTGCAAATAAAGGCAGAAAGCATAAGTGTGCAGATATTTTCTCTATTTTATGTCACTGCAAATTTGAAACCTTTGAGTTTTAGACAAAGCAAGCTATTTAAAGGCATCAACTTGGGCAACGGGAAATTGTGGTGGGCATTTTTCTGTACTATTTTCTGACATTCCATATACCAGATATAAGTATAATATTTGAAATGAAAATAATTGTTTATAGTCCTAATACAGTCAGTTTTGTCTGAACAATACTCCAAAACAAACAAACAAAATTTTAATTATATTAAACAAAGAAAAGCAGCAAATCCTCAGTGATTGAATGAACAGAAACATGAGAATATTTTGTATTTTCATCTTATAGATGACTTAAACAATTTATCAATTACCTAAATAGTTACAGATTGATTTTCTGCCAATCAACTAATTGACTAATTGTGTCAACTCTAATCTCAACCACATGCTGCTGCAGTCCAAACCAGGTGACATAGGAAAACCTCTCCAGCATTCCCTCCCCTGCTCCATCCATCGACCATCCACTGCAACTCAACAATTCATCATCAAAGTCGACTGCCTCTGAACTCTGCTCAACTTTGGCAGGAAAAACATCCCAGGATCTTTGCCAGGCCAACATCACACATGTACATAAATGGACAACAACACACACCACTATTACAATTCAAAAGAATTTCTGATGATAGCATACTTGTTCTGTAGCAGCTGTCAGTAATATAAATGTTCAATGATGTAAATGGTATGCAGGTTTCACTACAAGGCTAGTGTGTTGTTATTTCCTTCACTGTACACCTGCCTCTTTGTCTTCCTCAGCCCTGTTTCCCCTCTTGCCTCTTATGTGGTTTTCCCAGCAGACTCTCTCCCTTGCATCCCCTTTTCATTTATGCCTCTATTAAACCCAGTTGCTGAAGGACATTATACAAAGGCAGCACTGTGAGATGATTGGCCGGAGCAGGAGCAACAGAAAGGATCTAATTACTCTTCAATGAGGGACAGTTCTGCTCTCTGTTGGCCATTAGATGCTCTAGCTTTAGGCTCCCATTGTCCTCCATCTGCTATAGGCACACATTGGACTGGTTTGAAAAGCTGTTTGACTCTTCCGGAAAACAAAGGAGTTCAAGGTTATGTCTACTTCACTGTAGACTTTTACCGATTCAACATCATTTCCACCAACCACGCCCCCTCCTCCCGCTATTTATTACCTCTTTTTTATTCTTCTAGCTCCACTTTCTGTTCTGTCTACATGGATGGGTCACTTGATCAGTCCGGGCTTTCATCAAGTCTCCACCCCCCAAGTCACACTTTACACTGACTGTGTTGACAATGCATACATTTTACTGCTGTAAAAGTCACTGTAACACGTGCAGCACACCTCACAGTCTGACTCTCCTATTAGTCTGAACTAATTCAACATTATCTTAGTTCATTATTGTTATTGAATGAAAAAATGTTCAGTTAAATGATCATGCTGGTGATTTATTATATCTTTCTTATTGTCAACAAATCTCATGTTCAGAGCCAAACCAACAATTAATTCTAATCTAATCTACTGTACAAGTAATATGTGTGTGTCCAAAGCCTGATATATCTTATTCCTCTGTGCTCTAGACCTCTGTTGTTGTCCAAAAACTGAAGTTCTTAAAAGTGTACTATGCAGTATAAAGTCAAGAGGTTGACTGTTACTGATGTGTTTTAAATCATTTTTAGATGGCAACGGAGGCCTACAGCAAATTGGAAAATGATATGTCAGAGTTTGGATACACATGCAATACTTGTAATAGGATCAGTTCATTTTTGGTTTGGCACTGTGTATAGGGTTTGTTGAAAATAAGAAAAATATCCATATCCTTTGAGTTTTGCCTAATATAATGCAATACAGGAGCACAGTTCATTTAGTAATTGACCACCAGTTGTTTTTATTTGCAATTTTGCATACATCAACCATATATTTTTATTGATTAGTATTACAAAAATGATTCTCTCTAATATTGTGTTGTTTATTTGAATGATCCCAGCATTACTGCAAACACACAGATCATAGCAAAGGAAGTGTTCTCTACTATTCAAAGGAGGACTATAACAAAATAACGACCGCCATTTTCATTTTATTATTCAGCCAGGAAACAATTACTTCATGCTTTTGGTACCCTCTCACACATTTTCATTTCTCCTTCATACCTCTCGGCTCCAAGGCCTGCTTATTCTTCCACCACACCAGGGACCTCTCCCTCCTCCTGTAGCCCAGTGCAGGTGCACTCCCTCTAGGGAGAAAGCCAGACCTGTTCTTTAGCCTCCGGAGCAGCCAACCCACCCCTTCACTGTAAAAGCTCTTTATCTTTGTGCTTGTGAGAACAGCTGGATGCTGCTGTGAAACTCCCACACTGACTAATTCTCTCACATCGCTTTCCATTTCCACTTCTCAATGCAGGAATTTCATCTGTATAGTTTGAGGTAAAATTAGATTGAGTGTAGCTTTAGTCTCTGCTGTGATTCTGCTATTTGTCTCTCTTTTTCTTTTTCTTTTTCTTTCTCGTACAGGCCATTATGGCAGTATGGCAATCATTAGATGAGGGGAAGAGGCACAGTTAAAGCCAAGCGGGTGCATTTATGACTTCCTCTGGGAGGAAGTGAGTAGCCATCGCCCCACCTGTGTCACAAACATACACACACCGCAAACATGGCAAACACACCCTCTCTTGCCATATGAGCCCTTCATTCAGAGCACCCACCGTCCAGATCGGTTGCTTCTCCTTACACGGACACACACGCACACAAACAACTATGACAAAGTATTGCCTGTGAAGCAAACGGTCTTGTGCGTCACAACACGGTAACACAATCATTATGGGTTTCTGTAATCCATAATTAGAGATGCGACAACACACATACATGCACAGAGACACACACACACAAGCACACAAAGACACTTACACTGTGAGTGGCTTTTATCATTCAGTCTGACATCTGATTTGCTTTTTATACAAACTGCTGATGATGCACAGTTGTCCCACATCAATTGACTTGAGCGGACCACACACGTGCACAGCAGCGCACATCAGACATGTCGGCATGATGATGAATTCACCATCCTCAAAGCTGTTGCACCTGGCAACCAGAGGGTTACAACCTTATGAGCACTATGTTAGCATCTTCCAAGATTTATGCTTCCCCATGGGGCATACAGCTTCCTTATCATGTTCTCCACTACAAAGAGGCTGTGCCTGCTCTAAACTAAAACCTCAGATCTTCTCCCAGAAAATAGTCAGTAGTTATCTGAGGCTCACTACTCTGCTTGCCATGATTTCCCATGTTTCAATTGACTTTATTTTATTTCAGAAATAATATCTTTCTTCTTGAAAAGCTCTAAATCAATCAAAACATTTCTTTGCTTTATTCTATCTGAGGTAAACCGTTGATTGACTTAAACACAAAGTCTGTTTTAAAAAAATATTTTTTATTGTCAACAAATCCCACTAAAAAGCCAAAACTAACAGCTAATTGACCCTACTAAAAAGTATTATCTGCTGTTGTGAAAGACTGCCACAGACCATCCAAAAATGTTTTTAAAAAAACAAAACAACTGTACCACTGGATGACATTATTCTTCACTATGATGAACATGGTCAACGCACTTTATTTTGAGTTGCTGCCACATACACCATCTTGGTGGCATTTATATTTGGCTAAGCACACCCAATCAGCAGCTGAAAAACAATCACACTATTTACTCCATTTTGAACAACATTTACTAAAACTACAGTGCCCATCAAGAACCATTTAACCTTTTTTAACTATGAAATCATACAATCATGACCCCTTTTTAAATATTTATGTCTCATGGAAGTGCTGGGTTTGGGGCTAAAAGGCATAGACAGAGTGGAGAAAAGTATTGAAAGACAGACAAACACATGGTTTTGGTCTTTTCAGGGGATTTTTTTTTGAACAACAACAAAAATATCAAATATCACCAGTATAATTCCTTTTGCTTGCTACTTGCATGCTACCTTCTCTTCTCCTTTTAGTCTCCTCTCCCTCCTATTCCCCTCTCCTGCCGAGCTTGTAGACCTAAGACACTTCTCCAACACCTCAGGCTCCGGAGCAGCAGCGGACAGATCTGACGGCTCGCATTAGCTCAAGTGTCTGTTCAGCACCCTCACACCCCTTAGTCCCGCCCTGGACACTTCCGCTGCTCTGCAGGGGGGATCTCACCCCTGGCACTGCTCTCACTTCTCTAAACCAATGGCTTAAGCTTCGCCCCCTCCCCAACCACCCTTACTTCTCTTGAGATGATTGTGCCATCACTATCTGCACCTCATTCTGCATCCCTGTAGAGCCCATTAACTCTAACAGCACACCTGCTTCCTAAAAACAGAAACTAGTAAAGCATCAAGGCGAAGTCATTCAAATCATGCTCAGATCTTTTTATGATGGGGATTTGGAGAATCATGAAGGAATTGTAACGCTACATAGTCATGCAGATTTGACTGATGCACCATAACGATCTGTCTCATTCTTTCTTCCTTTCGGTTCCTCTTACGCCAACAATGTTTTAATTACAGTACTGGGAACAAGTAAGTCATAGTTTCCGAATGCTAAAAGGAGAGAGGGGAAGAAAAATGGAGTGCAAGGAAGGGGCAGATTGCTCAAGATGTTTATCCTATAAAGAGTAAGGAGGGTTTGATCTCTTGGGTACTGGGTGACTACCCACAGTAGGGCGATTACCACGTTAGGAAACATCCTGCCCACTGGCGACTACTGATGACATCATGCCTGTGTGATGTATTTATACTGCTGCAGGGCCTGACAGCACTGGTTCCCTGGGAAAGGGTCAACAAAGTTTCATGCTATAACTTAACTCACACTTAACGATCATTAACTCACCACAGCCTGTGTGTGTGTTTGTGTGTGTGTGCACGCGATTGTGTACACATGCCTTTGAGCCTGCCTTCCTGCCTGTGTGCAAGCAGAAGCAGTAACCACAGGAAGAAGAGTCTTACATCTAAGACTTGTGGTCAAACCTAATTTTCCTGAGTTCTCCAGCCTGTCTGCCATTGACAGGTCTCAGATTATACTCACAGCAGCACTGTTGACCTCTCCCTCTCCCTCTCACTGCAGCCATCAAATATGCTTGCCCTCTGCACCCATAAACTGTAGTGCTGGGTTCCACCTCATGCTTCGCTGGGCATCATGGACCAAAGATTTACTGGATATGTAACAGCTTGGAACTCACAGGAATGTATCTGACTTTTTGGCGCTCTACCTCTGCCCTTTACAGAGCACTCAGGCAGTGGCTGTGTTAAAGGGGTAGTTCATCCTTCTAGAACAACACATATTTTTCCCACTTTCCTATACTGGTATTTAACCATACATAGAAGGGTAGAGATATATCCACGTCTGCTGCTAATCCAATACAAATGGAATTGGAAATGTTGAAAATGACATTGAAACAGGACATATACTTTTTGTGATTTTCGGTTATTTATACTGCTATAATGTCTATATTAAACATAGTCAATATTCCAAACAAAAAATGCTCCTTGAAAGACAAAAACCAAGTCTTCAGCCTGCTGTGAATGCTTCAGATTGTTCACGCATGCCCAAAAACAGCCATCTGTTCCACATCCTTTGTTGCTATGGTTTTTGCTAAGGTTGGGCTAATATCTGCTGATTACTTGTTTGCATTGTTCAGTCACATATTTCGGATTGGATTTCAGCTCAAATGAAGAAAAGAAGTTCAATCTTACAATGACTGTTTGTTAACCTTCAGAACCAGCAAAATCTAACAAGGGAGATCTTATGGAAGCTGACCAATAAGAAGAGAGTGGGCTCATTGGGTTATAGAGACTTATAGAGACAGAACTGCCTGTTTGAGACAGAGGCCAAACTGAGGGGCTGAATAAAGGGCCAGTATAAGATACGAAGTTGTTTTTTATTACTTTAATTCAGTAGAGACACTTGAGTCAAGTGCCAGAATAAAAATATGGACCAAGAAATGTGTATGTTACATCTCTTTTAAACTTCAATGGCAACATCTCTTTGTAGAATCAGTGTAACAGTTACTCTGTACAATATAGATGGTGGAAAGTAGTTCCATAAACCCAAAGATAAATGCATGGCTAGTAAAGCCCAACCAAATGTATTTGCCAATAGTAACTCATGACAGATGCAGTACCAGGCAAAAGTTTCTCATTCAAGAGAATGGGAAATCTTTTGACTGGCATTGTATATTTGTATCGGCACCTATGTCAGCTAATAAAAGACAAGAAAAAGAAGTATCACTATCGACCTAAAACATGGTGTGGTCGGGCTATAGTGGGCACCATTAGTGGTATTTGAGAAAATATAATTCTTTTTAATTTGGATGGACCCAAACTGATGAATCTGAAGAGTCCTCACTGCACTAACTGAAGGTCTGGCAGGACAAATTGAGTCATCTTGGAAATTGGAGCTCAGACAGACTCAGATTGTACATTAGTGAAAAGCAATGGTGACAAAAAAAGAAGCCACATCTTTCATCTTCATGCTCAGCGGTCATTGTTCTGTGGTGTGATGAATAATGTGTTGAGAGACAGGGTTGAAGGGGTGTGGACAGGGATCTCTCTCTGTGCTAATGCCACTGTAACCATCTGCATTTCCTCTTAGCTGGAGGGTAAAACAACTCTGAGACGTGGAACCACAGCCATTCCCCCACTCACCCTTCCCCTTTATCCCCTTGTTTTTATCCTTTTGCGGCCACAGGGGCCACACCCTCCTCAACCAGCCAAGCCGCCTCTTATTATAGACCACAGGAAAATTCACATACAATACACACATTGGCACAAAGAGAAACAGACATGTCCTGGTGTCTATATAAAACCTCCTGCACCCCAGAGTAGCAAAGTGGCACCTTATGCACACATGACGGGCACATTGGCACCCTGATTTTAACAGCTTGTTGTTTATTTTGTTTAATTACAGCCCGTTCCTTTCTAAAATAAACAAAATAGCTGTGGAGGAAACACAAGGGAAACACAGCTGCAAGCTTGCCTAAATAAATAGAAACCTACCACATGCAGTTCATACTCCATGCTGCACAGACGAAATATTTCATCACTTATCGTAAAAACACTTGCGTACAGTTGTTGCTTGGCTTTTACAATCTTTGATTTGGCTGTTGGAGCCTGGTGAAGAATCTGGTCAGTATTATGGGCTTCCGCTAACGCAATCTTCCGCTAGGAGACTTAACACACATCACACAATGCAGCTGGTGACTGGGCAGGGTAGGTGGCTCTAAAATAGCGTTTCACTTTTCACAAATGCACACATAACTGCTCAAACACAAATGTTCTCAAGCACACAATGTTCCCAAGAGGAAAGAAAGAAGAGAAATTCATGGCATCCATTTGTGATTCACCTTTCCCGGTTCTTCTCCTGTTTCCCTATCCTTTTCTCTTCTCTTTCCTTTTCCACTTCTCTCTTTTCGTTCTTCTCTCATCTCATTCCTCCTCTTTTCTCCTCCCCATCAGTGCCCCAGTACCAAGCAAAGAGTACAGTATTTGTTTTTAAAGCAGCAGAGCTGTTGGTCCTAGGATCTCTGGCTGTGCTCTGGCCCACATCTGCTCTCACAGCTTCACTGTTTGGTACCCGCCGTCATGGAAGTGCAGGGGAGTCTTATATGCTGCCAGTCACTGATAAGGCAAGGCCAAAGTAACCCAGATGAAAGAAAACTGGCTTGAACGAGTGTCTTCCTGTGCACTTTTTTATTATCACACAGCTCGTGTTACCCCCTTTCTATACGCAATTTTGCAGTGGTTGGATGTTGTCTGATGAGAAAATTATTATCAGTTTACCACAATACTGCAGAAGAAAGAAGAAAAAAAGAGAAAAAAGAAAGCTGCAGATCAAGACAGTAAAATTATTAGAAAAACTAAAATGAGCCCAACATTCCTGGCAGTGAAGGAGCTCCGTCCATCATTGAAGCAGAGCGAGAACGCCCGCTGCTTAGTACATCTGGGCCTTTTGACCACTCGCCACATTGTCAAGTCCCACCCGCAGAGTGTTTCATCATCTCTCCCAGCAAGTGCCCTGGCCTGGCCAAGAGCACAGAGGCTCTGCTATGTACATCCAGATGTCATTCTGGACTCCTGGGTTCAACAGGTGAATCGCAGAGATAACAAATGGAAAAAAACAGGATTTTCCTGGATCTTGCTGGCTGCGGACTTTGTAAAACTGCCTGAAGCATATAAGAAGATAGATTCTTTGTCTCCATTTATGGTATTTATTTACACACCAGACCTCCATGTAATACATCAAATTGTGGAGTGCATTAAGAGAAATTACCTGACAGGACGGCAGGGCTATCTGTACCAACTGTTACATTCCTCTGCTTCTGCTCACTCCCTGTCCTGCAGAAGGCAATAAAACATGCACTCAATAACACTAATTAGCTCCAGAAACATTCCTTTTGGGCATAAAAAAAGTGTATGTGTGTTTCCCTCCATGTCCACACATGAATGCATGCGTGTACATACACATGTATTTGCTTCTCAGTCCACTGGGACAGTATACAGAAGCGATTACATAAATCTACGGGAAAGAGAACGGCATACTAACAGTGTCAAGGACAGGATGCATGCACAGAGGGACGACTGGCCTTCAACACATACTTGTTTTAATTTTCTGGCCCTAATGTGAAGCCTTCTAAAACACATTTCGGGAAGCAGCTTCTGGCCTGAGATGGTGAGATGGACAAATTACAACAACTCAACAATGTGGGATAAACAGACAAAAAAAAGTGAGAACAGAGAAAAGTGAAGTAGAGACAAAAGGGAAAGCTGTGTATTGGGTTTAGAAAATGTGTGTGTGTGTGTGTGTGTATGTGTGTGTGTGTGCGTGTGTGTGTGTGTGTGTGTGTGTGTGTGTGTGTGTGTGTATGTGTGTGTGTGTGAAAGAGAGAATGAGAGAGAGAGAGAGGTGGGGAGTGGAAAAACACACAAAAGAACTTGAGAAAGTGTTGAAATGTTTTATGTCTGGGAGCACGGGAGGTTTAAACCTCTGGAGGTGAAGGCCAGAGCTGGAGGTAGGAGACTAAACACCGCACAACACTACTGGGACCATATGATAACTAACTAATTAAAGCTAGGAGGCCAGTGCTGATAATCAATATGTGCTGGTTCAGGAAGGCAAGGAGGGAAATTTGGTGTCAGATGGTCCTGCGTGTGGAACAGAGTGGAGACAGGGCCAGACATGATGGTGGAGGTCGTGATGAGGGGACTTGTTGGACTCTGAAAAGATAAAGTTTCTCTGCACAGCTGCTTTGGCCTGCAGACAGAGGGAAACATCTGTATTAACCTCAACACCACGGGCAGCCCACTCTGAAGAGGAATGCAAGGAGCAATAGAGAGAAGGGTGGGGAGAGAATGAACGGGAGATATGTTTTTAAAAAAAGAGGGGTATTGGAGTACTTGAAATTACAAACGTGGACGGCTCTGCTTCTCTGCTATCAGCTATAAAACTAGAGCTGGGTTAAACACGTGCCTCTAGCGTGACTGTAGAGTGACACAACTGCTTCCGAGCATGCAGCCGTGTGAGTGTGTGTGCCGGTGACACAATGCTGTCTGAAAGCCAAAGCCTCTAATAAATCCGAACTAATTTACCACTTAGACATTTGTTCAACTCTCTGCTCTCCATTACCTTACTATTAACATGTTCTAGGAAGTGGAGAGAGCTCGCAGACAAAATGTGTGGCAGCTCCTATGGGAACAAACAGAGGGTCGTGAATGGTGGAGGGCCAGGTGGTGCCTTGTCAGGTCACCAAGGTAACGCAGAGGATAATTACCTGCTAGAGCACTGACTCTCTTCGCACGTTAAGTCGACAACAATGCAATAGTTTTTCCTTCTCTCATCACATTCTCAACTCACTAGTTAAATATAGACAGAGCTTTGATGTTTGACATTTTCATCTGAACTGTTGTCACATGTGTAACGTCATGGCTTGTTTTGGGTGAGATAACGATCCAAATGTTTGCCTATTACAACAATGAGAGAAAGAAAGCGTAGACGATTTGTTTGTTTACTCCTCTTCAGCTCCATTTAGTGAAATGTATCACATCTGGTGCTGATTAACAGCAGCGGACCACTGAGAAATTAAATGCACCCTGGTAGCGCATGTTTTTCATTGGCTTGATAATTGTTCACTTTTTAGATGCTTTTAGTTTACGACAGCACCCCCCCTGAGAGTCCAGACATAGAGGCTGACTTACATCACTGTTACGCATGCAGACCCATCAGCAAGAGTTTAGGAGTATGAACATCTACAAAGTTCCAAAACACACAGGAGCATACAGAAAGCATATATGAACGTAATGTGTGATGGATTGAACATAGACACCAGAGCTGAGCAACATGGTCTAAGTTCTTATCATGATATCAATAAAATATATTTTATATTGATACATATCATTTGGTAAATAAACGTTCAAATATATGCTCAAAGCTATAAACTGTCTTACTGTTACACAAAACCTCCTTATACTTTATGTGTAAAACTAAATCTTCTGTAATGAATTGTTCTTAATTATAGCTATGAATCATTAAAGGCTAAGGCTGATACTTATGTTTTTCTTATAGTCAACACATTTCATAAAACACCAAAACTAACAATGAATGCCACAGACCTTCATTATTTTCCAAAAAAATTACAAAAAAGATACAATTGAGCCACACATTTGCACTGGTTGACATGTTGTTTCATTACAATTAACTAGGCACTGTAGTTCTAGTTTGAGTCATTCCCACATAAACTGTCTTGCGGCGGTATACACTCACTAAAATGTGTATTACAGTACTCTATGACTGAAAATAGTGCCCACTAAATGCACCATTTACTCCTGATTTAGTAACGTTTACTAAAAATGACAGTGCCCAGCTGTTTTAGGTAATTACTGAGCCTTTTGTAAAAATGGAAGTATATATTTGTGACTCATTTTTTTAAAGATTAACATCTTAAGTAGGAACCTGCGGGCTTAAATTTGAGTGCTACAGACATAAGGAAGCCGGAAAGTATTGAGAAACGGACTAACACTTTGTTGGTTTTGGGCTAAGATTAGTTGACTATTGGAAAAACATAGAATAACATCTGTATAATCCCTTAACATTAAAATAACCTGATAAGACCATATCATCACAATAGGAATCCGCCAAACAAACCAAAATATAGAATTATCACCTAGCTCTAATGTACACACATGAACATGGAATGTAAAGCTGCGTCTTTTCCTCAGACTCACCTAAGGCTACGTTAATCCATGCAGGATTTTATGAGAACAGGGAAGCTGTGACTAATGATACCTCATGATAACATTTAACAATAAAAGCCTAAAAAAACCCTCTAACCCCCCCCCCCCCCCCCCCCATGCAAACACAGATGATGATGTTGCTACTGTTTCAGTCATCCAGGATGCAAATAGCAGACGTCCAAGTCACAGTCCTTTTCCTACAGACTGGGAGGTGTCAATGGAGATTGAGCATTATGAGTATTTGTGCTTGTGCCCGGATGGCTGAGTATATTCGGCCTGTGTAAGAGTTTAACATGAACTGAGCTGAACTACAGCTCCGTGCAGGCCAAAGTAGCGGCCAAAAGCGCTGGAAGCTGTGGTTTGTTAAGGAGGAAATGCCTTAATTCACAGTGGCTGAGGGCTAATGCTGCCAGATACCACTGGGATTACCTTAAATAATTACAAAAAGGATACATATGAGTGTACCCTATGTTTGGATAGACAAATGATAGAATTTTTATAAATGTTGCTGGTATGTTAAAATGTACCTTTTATTTATTTGCTGTCCTTTTCTGTTGACAGTGAATGCCACCTTGAATGACAGAGAGTGCGTGCACTGAGTTAACTTGCTGGCGTGTTATCATGGCATGTCCGGCACACACCCAGTGTCAGGGTGACCCGTTGCATGTAGCAGTGTACATTCTAAATGTATGCTGTAAGCCATTTACACAGCTGGGCTTTAAAACTGTAGTGACTCAGTGAGAGGACGTCCCTGGGCTGGGGTCTGTCCCAGAGCCCAACACCCGCCCTAACTGGCTGCACTGGACTCTGCCGCACTCACACAAGCTGACAACAAAGTGTTTCAGCTCCCCTGAGTGGCAATCAGGAAGGAAGAGAGACTCATTTTTTGTATATTAAGGCATTACTTAAACAATTAAGTGGCTAATTGTGCTGACATATGTTCTTTAACACTGCTGTGATGACTTAAATGGGTAATTTACACTCTATTACTGTAGCTCTATGTACCCGTAATGAAATCAGATACGTTTTTGTCATAGATTTTAGCCCTAAATAAGAATACAAACCAGGGCATGAAAAGAGGCCTCTCAGGAAGCAGTAACCAGTGTACAAAGTCTGACTAATGTACCTTGGCACGGTAGTTATGGAGACATGCAGCGTTTTGAGAGACAGTTTTTAAATAAAAGCCACACTCATTTTGCTCTCAGACAACCTAAATAAGAAAACAAACCCACAATGAGCAAATGTGGAAAGGAAGGAATTTGGAGGAAATCGTCAATCCATTTGATAGCCATCACTTACTTCTCTGTGTGTATGTGTCTCTCTCTCTTTCTCTCATGTGAAGGGTAATGAAACAGCATTATCTGCTGATTTGAATCAAGCCGTCTGGATACATATTTGATGGTATCACATTAGGCTCAGGGAAAAACCCAACAATGAACCCTACTGACAGATGCAACACGTGGCAGATAGTGCATACAATGCAATGATAAACGCCTACTTAGTATCCAAATTAAAGACGTATATGGTAATATTGAACATGTGCCATGAGGAAGACTCAACTTGGGCCAATGCCATCTGTAATTGCATTAGCCACAAGACTTCAGGATCATAGTGTGACTTTCTTTCCATGATACTTTAATATATTAAATAAAAATGTTCTCCCAAGCTGGCGTGACCCATCTTTGTTTAGATTTTCTGTGTGCTTTAAGCATCCTTCTTGCAAAAGAAGCTCTCCTCTCGAAAGCTCCCTTCTTCTCTGTCAGCTTACTGCAGCCATGGTCCTTTACTTTGCGAGGCCCTTGACTTTGCAAGCTTCTGTGGTCAAATCCATCTGTGTCACAGCCTGTCAAAAATAGTCACAATGCAGCAGCTCCCACAGTAATTACACAGTGCAGTGGAGGAACCAGTGTCACCTCCCTCTCTCTTGCCAAGACGCTCCAACAATGATCTTTCCAGGATTGAATGTAAACTTCCAACTCCTTGCAGACAGGACTTCACTAACATTCTGTTGACTTGCAAACATCTAACTAAAGTATGCCTTCACAGAATTTAATTTACTATACTACCTGTCATGCATCAAATTAATCGCAAAGGCTAATGAGCTCAAATAAAGCATGACTACTCATCTGGAACATGACTGGGGCAGTTGCTGTGACTGCATGATTTGTTGTGCAAACTGAATTATTATGGTTAGTTTATTTATCCATAAATCAGACACTACCTGCTAATGTTGCTCTTATTTGACATACTGATTAGATAAGCACAATGGTGTTGAAACATCCAGGGAACATTATTCAACAACCTACAAGTTAAGAAACAACAACAGTCCCATTGGAAAGTGCATCCTGAAACATAATGGCTCGCTGTGTGACCATCTGCTTGACCAAACTAACCTTGGACCTTTATTGACTAGCATTATTCTTTGAGTGTATGTAAGGGTGTCTCCAAATCAGAGTGAAGGGAGGACCCAGTGCACTTTGATCCCATTCTGCTGTTGACTTGCTCATTCTTTAGATAACACATGGTTGACATATTAGCTGCTGGCTGCTCCATCATCCACAGCTCGAGCACCTGAATATTAGCTGGTTGCACAGCTGTTAAACAGAGAAAGACGAAGGAATGTGGCTATTAACTGCACCTAGTTTGTGTAGACATGGTTATTGTGCGCCACTTCTGTGTGCTTGCAGGTGTACTATCAGGAAAATGTGTGTGTTGCTCTGCAAGGTGAGATAAGAAGATAAAATGTCATATCAATGTTGACTAGAAGATTCAAGACGTGTCCTAAAGGCAAAAAGTGGAGGTTAGCACTTACATTAATTAATTTGCCCTGACAGTCGGTAATAGTATGTAAAGATCTGCAGGTGATCACTTGACAACAAACAAAAAGCCAAAAATGTTTGAAAACAGTGTATATCCTGAACAAAAATGACATATGTTCTTCTGCTTTCTTCTTCAGGATCTTCTCATGTGCCTGAGAGTGCCAAAATAATGACCTGGTCCCACTGTAACCTACTTTTTAATGCTGAAATAGTGTCAATAAAGTATTGACTTGGAAAGAATTGAGAACTGATATTTACACAATAGTGATTTTAGTGGCTTTAATTTTTTCCATCATTATATAATGTATTATCCTTGTGCTTGTTTTGCTGCATTAAACTCTTGTAAAATTGTTTGTTTTTTAAGTTTTATCTCAACTACACAATAGGTGTTGGTCATATACGGGATGAGAGAGTATGTAGCCTACCTAAATTGACAAAGCTCATGACCATGTCTGCATCGTTCAAGAAGTTGTTGTCTTGCAGGCTGGCTATCGGGGGGCCCTGGGTGGTGAAGACGGGCTTGTAGGGGTAGGAGTATCTGTCCTCGTCCCCCTCTGTGGACATGGCGTTGTACAAGTCCAACATAAACATCGGGGCAGCGTTGTGCTTTCCGTGGAGGTGGGGTCGCGGCCGGTGCGGCAGCCCGAGGATCGACAGGATCTCCCGCTGCATCTCTCTGCGCTCCTGGCTTTTCAGCCGACGGTGGATAAAACTGGAGTGGAACTCGTTGTCCAAAGTAAAGTTCGTAAAAGCAGTGTCCGCCAGGACGCAGTAACTCCAAACCAAGAGCAAAGCGGGGGCTCGTCTATCCAAAATCGGTGCCATAGTAAACGCCGTGCGTAATTGCGCCCAGTTCTGCTCGCCGAAACTCTAGAAAATGGATATTGAACTTTTAGCAACTAGTAGCCTGTGTTCAATATCCAAAATCAGTTACGGTCCCTCATGTTGAGGGAAGTGCTCCCAAATGAAACATGAACTTCACTTCAAAGTCCTTTAATTGATTGGTTTTCAGGCGGATTGTGTGCGCGTGGACCTCTGTCCTCATCCACAACCTGTGGCCAACAGCTACCAACTGTAGTGCAGCCTGCAACTGCAGAGAGGAGGCTGTGAGCAGACGGGTTTCACCGGGAGAGACACGAACAAGTTCTGAGGAGGCGCTGTGTGTGCTGGGAGGAGCAG
Organism: Scomber japonicus; assembly: GCF_027409825.1. Taxonomy (NCBI): domain Eukaryota; kingdom Metazoa; phylum Chordata; class Actinopteri; order Scombriformes; family Scombridae; genus Scomber; species Scomber japonicus. Next base: position 23,033,186 of record NC_070581.1, on the reverse strand, counting down.
GAGAAAGAGAGAGAGAGAGAGAGAGAGAGGGAGAGAGAGAGAGAGAGAGAGAGAGAGAGAGAGAGAGAGAGTTTTTCTAATAGAGATAGGGCGAAGTTGGCCTTTGTTAGTTGGAGAAGGGCTCGAGGCTACATGTGCAAATACAAAACGGATTATCATGGGATTTGTATCATGATGCTTGAGTTTATGATAAAGCATATTTCGTCATTCCTTTCCCACAATTCCATGAGCCTGTGTACTGCGTGGATTCAATAATGACAGATGTGCAGACAGTGACAATAGACCTTTCAGTGTTAGTGTGCTTATGGAAAATAACAGACTTCATATCAGAGTGTAATTATTTGCCTCTGTGGGAGAGGTTGCAACATGCAGTTGCAGTGCTGCCACTATAATAGTTACTCAGTGATCTGCAGGTGCACTCTCTGAATACCTTGGGTCACGTGGTTGTGAGACTTTAAAGTCGTTGTCTTTTGATGTCAAAGACCTAGTACTGCGGCCCGTACAACTGCCATTTCACGCTGCATTTTTGAAGATATCCGAGGTTTCTATCCACACTGCTGGGGCAGGAAGTTTGTGACAAAGGCAGCGGTGCACAGACAGAGCGCAGACTGCGAAGGAGGGGTGCAGATGTTTGGCAGCTGCTTCATCCCTCCATCTGCCCCCCTGGCCCCAGCACCTCTTAAACACCACACTTTAATGGAACGCTCCTGACCCTCTTGTGCGCTGTGCTCTCACTGACACAGGCAGAAGGATTTCAGATGGCCCTTGCACCAGCCGCTTTATCTAGACAGAACTCCTAAAACCTTTTCACTACATAGAGAGTGGAGTTTTATAGGCTCTGTAGCTGAGATGTTTTAGGGCTACAGCTTGCCAGGTGATTTTTATGACAATAAAATTAGACTTCAATGGCACAGCAAGAGAGGCTGCCAGACGGCTTAAGCTATGATTGCAAACAGAGGAAGGGAGGAAAGGAGGCAGAGCGTGTCTTGGGGTCTTCTACACTTAGTTCACCTTCCTGCCCATTTAATGTGGTTGTTCTTGTCTTCAAAGGCGTTCCACTCCTCTTTTTCCAATGACAATTCAACATGGCTGAAAGCCTGAACGCTTACATAGCCTGCCCCTACTCATTCTGTATATCTAATCCTCTATTTGCTTTTAAATGGCCTTTCAGTAGTAGCCTGTAACATATAAACATTTCTATCCGGTGCCTCAGATAGAATCAGCTAATGGCCGCAGGTGTTTACATTACAGCAGTTTCCGACAGGGGACATGAAAGGGTCTTGCCTTCAGTTATAACTATACATCTTCCTCTCTTTCTCTCTCTCACTTTCTTTTCCCTCTCTCTCATTGTAACACTCCTTCTCCTGCTCTCTCACCCTTCCTCCCCTGTTGCTGTAGGGTTGGTGAGGTCAAATACCCCGGTGCTCCTCCAACAACCCCTAGCCCTCAGCTCAGTTTGTGCCCAGAGACGGGATGACAATCCTGGGCAGGACAATAGGAACAGACCCCCCTTTGTTTAGGCCTCCATGGGCCTGGTGACAGTCACAGTAAACAGTGGGCACAGGCTGAGGCCAGGCTGGGTGAGCTTTACTGAGAGGCCTTTGACAAGGAGAGCTAAAACAGAAAAGCAGAAAACAGTGTTTGCACCTATCGACGACAACACACACACACACACACACACACACACACAAGACTAGAAGTCTACAGCCATATTAGTAGCTCTGTGAGGCTGAACTTGAGCTTAATGCACACATTAGTATACTAACATACTCACAAAGACAATCATATTTCCAATTATCATATTTGTTTAGCGTGTTACATGCAAACATTTCCTAATTAGCTCTAAACACACTAGCACTAAATACAACAGAGTTTTGCAGGTATTTGGTCGCAAACAAGAGTATTGGTTAAAATGAATCAATCCATCCAATAGTTGTTGAGATATTTCCATAAAGAACTAAAAAGTCAGCCTCACAGTGGCGCTAGTGGAAAGTCAGAGCAACATCAATGTTACTGGGATTCATAATCTGGAGACCATGAATGTCTAAAGTTCATAGCAATCCATACTTATCCATACTTACTATTTTAGTCTGGACTGAAGTTGTGGAGAAGATACATACAAAATGTTATGTATTTAAGATACAGAGAGAATTTTACCATTAGGATAATAAGCTTGTAGAATAATACATGCATTGATAATGCAGTGTACATTTTTAAAAGCATTTGAGGACAGAACGCTGTTCAGTTGGGCAGCTGTATATCCCTGACTATGAGTCCAGGATTAAACTATTACAACTCTCACAAAATCTCTACATATCATATTTGTGGTCAATTGCCTCTTCCTGTTCTTTTATTAGGCAGGTTTTAATCTTAGATATAATTTAGCTTAAATTCAGCATTTGGCCTGGAGCATTTGGAGTGCACATGCATACACACTTTCCACTATGATCTCAGACAACCTGCACAAACACACTCCCCACTAAACTCCAACAGGTTGGAGCATGATACCACGCTCCAAAGCAGACCACACAGCAGTGCAGTGAAACTTCCCTGGAAACCGTCTCACACCCCTACAAACACAAGAAAAATTTGCACCCTCAACCTCCAAATAATAAAGTCCTGTATTTTTCTTTCTTTTTTTCCGTGGTAAGACCTGATGAGCTTTCTATCTGCCTAGTTATCTCTATGTAGGAGCTCAAGGCATGCAGTCAGAGGTCAGATTAATATTTATTTCATGTGTTGCCTCAGAGAGCAGCAGGCAGCAGTCCTTTGAAGGCCTGTGGATGCGGGGAGGCGGATAAGGTTCATTGGGGATTGGGGGGTGGGGGTCCAGCCAAGCAGACCCACAGACGATACAGTAAAACTTTTTTTTAGGGTAAACTGACCCTCAAATGAAGCAGTGTGGGGTCGGAGTGCAAGGACAGGAGAGGGTGGAGGCACATTTTTTCCTCACCCTCGCCTACCTTTTTGGCGTATCCCCACTGTGTGCGCTGCACAAACCAGTTAAAACAGCCTAACCAGGTGGAGCTGAGCTATTGCAAATGCTCCCCTTCTGGTGTCTCACACTTCCAGGGGCCTCATGAACATATGAGACACAGCTGTGAGACAGGCAGAAGAAAGAGAGAGGGGGTGGGTATATGAAACATCTTTGAAATAGCTCACTTTGTATATCCCATTAAGTTTGGGATTGATAGCATTTTGGATGCAAATCTAGATCCAGTGTAGAATCTATGTATCAAATCCAAATCCTTTAAAATCCCTTGTCAAGTCTCTTGTTTTTCATTTTCTTAAACAACGCATTTCTTTTTAAGAACTAAAATTCTAAAACTCTAAATATTGATGTTCAAAGAACTTAAACATAGTTTTTTCCACATAGATTAGCCAAAGATTGTATCAATTTGAAACTAGCAATTGCTACCCAGCCCTATCCAATTCTTTATTGGATTTCCACACTATTCATTTTGCATAACAAACCATTTTCATGACGGTATTGCATGTCCAAATGACATTCAGAGACTTTTTTGCTGAATAATACAAGAATGTCTCATTAGAAATACTGCAACTTGCAGTTTTCTTATCACTCAGAACCTACTTTCCCCTGTATCCGGTCCTGTTCTGTCACTTGCATGTCTGTCTGCAGCCGGATATGGCACTGGGGAACACCAAAGTAGCTCCGATCTGATTCATAGCTCTCAGCAGTCCAGCCAGACCCATCAGTTATGGTTGGTGTCACGGACAGTCAGAGATACCGTTTTAGTTAAGCTTCCCATAATGCCAGACTTAGTGGGGCTTATCCAGTGCAGGATGTTATCACTCAGGCACTCTGTCACTTGTGTCATCAGCACAGAGTTTGACACTGAGCTGGTCTCCTCACCCAGCCACACACTTATCAGCATCCATTACTGAGGTGTGAGGGCCTGATAAAGGTCTTCCCAGTTGCATGCAGCTCTAGGCAGAGGTCCCATTTAGATTCTTGTCTTGGCAGCAAGAGGCCTTGCCCCTTTGACTCTTGCTCTCATCACTCTGTGAGGCTGTGTTGCTCTGTCAATCAAAGAGGACCCTGGGCGATCAGTCAGCTCCTCTTTAGGGGATACTGGTCTGAGGAGCCATTAGAGGGGAGAGGAGGCGGCATTGCCAAACTGGCCCAGGCCAAAAGCTGATGAGAAACAGAGGAGCAACAGAGCCTGAGGTAGAAAGTGGGGGGGTGGGGGGTGGGGTGGGAGGGGGGCAGAAGAGCAGGAGGTGGATGTGCTGAACTATGTGGATTGTGAAGGGAGGGCAGCTCTGTTTTCTATTTGTGAGGATTAGGTTGACAGATCTGTATTTAGTTTCTTTGGGCCTCTAGCTGCAGCTAATCCCCCTCACCTGCAGCGGGTGCCCCCCTTCTCTTTCCTCTGACCCTGCAGCCCCCTACTTCCCCCGTGTTCCCCCCTCCTGCCCAGTACAAACACTCATCCCGAGACAAGCACATGACTCGTTGCACTCTGTCTCCTCAGGTTAGGGCCTCACACTCGACACAAATCTCTCCCGGGCCAAAGAAACAGCAGGGGTCTCAGCCTTTCTGGAACACAAGAAAAAGGACCCCCACAACCTGTGGTCTTCCACATATTAAGATTTTTTTCAACTTGGGTGAGGGGTTGTCCCTCATCACTTAGAGATAGCAATTACTCAGAAATTAAGAGTCATTACTACGGAAGCAGCTTGTCAAAGCCACTAAGGGGTACCTTTGGTAAAGCTGCACATTAGGAAATATTCAGGGTCAGGTCAGGGGCAGAGACCTCTTCTCTTTAGATCCTGGCTCCCACACACTCTGACCAGGCCTTCACACTATGAAAGAAAGACTGCAGTGCCTCTGCAAACACACACAGCATGCCTGCCAGCAGTTCTTGAAGGTGGGGACTCTGGATGACCTAATAGTTATAGAATCTAAGCAAATTTCACTGTTTTGACAATAAAGTGACATGACTCTACGATGATGCAATGAAGAGACAAAAACAGGTTTTGAAAGGTTGTTGATGGGATTTCCTCAAGGCGTCCTTCTTGTTTAATGTCATTTTAATGTTTGGTGCTTGAAAACAGCTATAATTAGCCAGTAACTGTCTTATACAATCAACTGAAAATCTGCTTAAAAAGAAAAAGAAAAAGAATAAGCAACATTTATAGCGTCTCACAGCTCATAAAACACTTTGGCCACCATCATCGTCCCACACAACTATCATCAAATTTATATTAAAAAATCACTTCCACATTGCTGACAGATACAATATGTATTTGGTTTCTTTGGGGCTCTAACCGCAGCCAATTACATCCGCAACCCCCCAGCACCCCCTTACCGAAACCAACACACACAAAAGCGGAAAGACACACAGACAGTAGACAGACACACCTTTGGACAAGTGAGAGCAAGCTTACATACACGGTGTCACGAACAGGCTCAGAGTCAGGGGAATCACAGATGAATGAAATTTCTAAAATTATGCTTATTGTCAACTTTAGATAAAATACAATAATAATGTTAGTCAGCTAGGTCAGTAATGAATACAGTGTGTGGATGAGTCAAATGTGTGTGTGTGTGTGTGTGTGTGTGTGTGTGGTGCTTGCAACCAAAACACAAAACCCTAACCCATCTGGCTGGTGGAGGCCTGGGAGGATGAGAGGACAAAGAGAGGTTAACCAGGAATCCACACAAATAGGCTAAAAGCCCAAACTACCCAGGTGCAGGGAGTTCCCTGATGCCCTCTCCAACCCCACCCACCAGCTCCAGAACCAGAAAGCCAAACCAACTTCACAAGCGTAAGGCAGCAAGAGCGGTGTCACATACTCCCCCATCAAAAACTTGCAGGTCCACCATTAAACTGTGACAACCTAAGAAAAACACATACCATTATTAATGTCAACCATTTCAATTGATGACACTCATGCTTTCTTTGATTTACATGTGCCAAACTGCATTCCCATATCAATATAATGTGCACCATTAACAATTTAAACAAACCATATCTTTGACATGTTCCATGCTCCAACCTGTCACACAGTCTCACTTTAGCAGCCTTGGATCCTTAGGACCAAATTAGGAGGCAGATTAAATGGGAAAAGCAGATTTAACAGAAGCATAAACAAACACACACAAGGGCATGTGAGGTCATCAACACAAACACCTCAGTTTTAGGCCGAGTATGTAAGGATGTAAACCATCTAAAAACACTAACAGATTTTTGCAGTGAACACAGGAACAGTGAGAATTACGGGTCAGTCATAACATTCACCCCCTAACCCCAAGTATGCTTGAGTATCCAACAAGGTTGTCTGCAATTATACAAAACACAGACAATGCCTTGCCCTTGCAAAATCCAGCTATGAAAAAAAGGTTCCTCTAAACAAAAGCAGCAAGGCTTACAAGCAACCAAAACGTCCTGAGAAACACATGTCAACATAAACACGGGATTAAAGGGTCAACAAAAATAGCTACTCAAACCAAGGCAACTGGAATTCAAATGGCCCGATGCTTACCTGATTTGAAGTACTTCAGCTAAAATAGGCAAAGCAAAGTTAAGTAAATAAAACCAAAACAAGGGATAAGTGCTGCTCCTCTACTTACAACCTAATCCAAACAATTATTGCTCCACAACCTGAATCTAGGGATGAAAATATACAATTTCACATGTGAAACCCCTCCACAATGCTATAAATCCTACACAAAAGCCATGTGGATACCACAACATACCCAAGGTTTTAAATAAGACAGGCCAATAAATAAATCTACACAGAGCCAAGCTGACTTAAATTTACAATGGATAAAGTTTACTGAAGAAAAGGCCTTCATTTGTCACGCACAGCACAGGCTAGGATTTAACCTCACCAAAAAGCTTGGACTAGCCACATTTGTCATGAACTGGCTCAGAGTGACAAAAGAATCATACATGGATAAAGTTTCTAAAATGACATTTATTGTCAACTTAAGATAAAATATAAAAATAATAATGTTAGGCAGCTAGATCAGTAATGAATGTAGTATGTGGTTGAGGCAAGAGGGTGTGACGTGTTAAAAAAAAATACAAAACCCTAACCCATCTGGCTGGTGGAGGCCCGCGGGGATGAGAAAAGGTGTTACCAAGGAAGCCACCCAAATAGGCAGAGGCCTAAAGGTGCAGGGAGTTTCCCAATGCCCTCTCCAACCCCACCCATCGCCTTTTGTGCCAGGAAGCCAAATCATACTCTCAGGCGTAAGGCAGAGAGAGTGACGTCACAAGGGCCTCATTACTGAGCACCACAGAGGGTGCTAATGGGGATTTTTTGAAACACCACTAGCATGGGCTTACTGCCTTGGTACAATGAGGTGCTAAACTGGCCCACACACATTCCTGGATCTTATTAATGGACACAGGTTGCAAATGTGTACTTACTTTTAGCAGAGTAAGACTGGTAGGTTCTTGCAGTCATGTCCAAGCTGCTATGTGCCTGTCAGAACATATATACTTATTACTCCATTACATAGAAATCCTGCATTGACATGCATTATCATCTTAATTCACTTTTACAGGTTTAAAAGGAAAATTACCCCATAAACACACAAAATGGCCTCTGTTCGTGTTATATAATTGTATATTTTACTTTTGAATCATAATACTTTATAATGTAAGCAGCATTTTAGTGTTGATCCCTTCTCAGATCTGATTCTATAAATTGTTGGGTTGTTTTTAATGAAATGTAGCCTAGTGGAGTAAAAAGTACATTTGCATCTGAAACATAGTAGTGTTGTATAAAGTAAGGTAGCAGAAAAAGTAATGCTAAGTAGTTTAGTTTGCAAGTAACTACCTTGTACTTTTCACATCTGCAAGTATTACCAAGGAGATAGTACACTCACTGGTCTCTTTATGAGGTACACCTGTGCAATCTAATTCAATCCAATACAACAGCGCTTCCATAAATTCTACATTTATGAAGTTTATACATTTTCAGTTTGTGTTGACATTGTCAGGAAAGTGATCATTCTGCTTTATGTTTAGTATTGAGGACATAGTGGGTGATGATGGGCATTATATTGAGTGGTGTTGCTAATATTTTGTCCACACCATTTACATGAGAGGGGCAAAATATTAGGAGCACCATTATAATATCATTCACCCCATTACGCCAACACCACTTACGACCTCAGTAAAAAACATAAAGAATTATCATTTTTTTATCAAACTGAAAATGTGTAGAGGTAAAATAATGGAGAGCTGTTGTATTGGATTGAATTAGATTGCACAGGTGTACCTAATGAAGTGGCCAGTGAGTGTATTTATAATGGTGTGAATATCGTCTTACTACAGAAATATGATGGAAATAATAATAGTAATAGTAATAAATAATAATAAATAATGGTAATAAATACATACATTTATAAGTCCCCATGGAAAAAGCCAGGCAAACTTCTTCCTGAAAGCTCTGCCAATCAAATGCAAAAAAACGCGCGAGACTTCCGCCAAAAAGTTACGCGGGAACAACAAAACAACAAAGCTATACAATACAAGATGGGATCCCACATAGCGGAACTATTTACTGAAATTGACAAACTCCGTGTTCAACTACTGAACAATGCTGAGGTAATGGCGGACTGCCAGCGTGTCCAGGAAGGAATAAGCAAGTAAGATTACAGTAATTTAGTCCTGCTGCCACTTTTATGTGATGTTAAACCGAGTTAGCTAACGTCATCCATTGTCATCCATTGGGGGTTTCCAGCAGCCTAGTTATAATGACATATAGCTAGTTAGCTAAGCTAGCTACTAAACTAGTGTTACCAAAAACGTCATAACTTTATTAAGATAAGATAAGATAAGATAAGATGTATTTTTATTGATGCCCCTTGGGAGAAATTCACGTTGACACAGCTGTACAGTGCAGAAATAGAATTAACAATAATTATGACAAAAATAGGATAAAATAAAATGCTATATATAGTAACTGGAAATATATAAATGTGCAATATGTAGAAAATCTTAGATATATACATGTGCAGTGTTCCTGGGATTTACACAGTGAGGTAAAGTAAATACACTCGGACATACTGCTGTACAGAGTGAGTGGTATATGGTTTGAGTCTTTTTGGGACAAGTAATCAACAATCAACACACTACATATTAACTGGTGTATACAGTATAAATAGTGCATTCAAACATGCCAGGGCGAGTAAGATGATACAATAACAGAGGAACAGCAATAATAAGTTTTAAAATAAATTACAAGTCTTAAATCTTACAGGTCTTATGTTTAAACAACTATTTATGGTTACATTTTGTTAGAGATAGAAATTAAGTGTTTGACATAGATAAGAAAAGTTTGGTTTCTAACTTTCGTATAGCTAACAATTTGTGGTCAAAATAAAACTAGATTAATCAGGTTGAAGGGAGAGTAGAATTCCTTGCATATTTAGGGAGTCTGTACAAAAAATGAGGGCAGATATGATCAGCAATGACTAATACTGTGGTGCAGTAGCTATCCATCTCCTTTGTCCTATGTGATGTTTTAGTCAATTGTGGACAGTGTTACAAATCAATGAACAGGTGTTCAGTGTTAATATGATGATGCACCTTGATTTGTCATCCGGTGTGAAATCTTCAAAAAACAAACTCCCCTCTGTGAATTTTATCCATGAACAGTTTCTGCGTTTTTTCAAGAAATGTATCCATATAACATTATTGATATAGAAATATAATAATATTACATTTGCAGTGATAGAAGATTTTGCCTTTATCTCCCAGTCCTAGATCTGTTCATTAAGTATCTGTCAGAACCCCTGAGATTTTCTTCAGCCCAAATTCAAAGCTATTTTCACTATTTCAACATTGACATAGTTTATACAGAGCAGAAACTACAGTCTTTTGTATTTAGGTAAGTTGGCCAACTGCTGTATTATTCTTGGTTGTCATATATTGCCATCCTGTCTGTACTCTCTCTCTCTCTCTCTCTCTTTCCAGCAATGTCATTTTCACCCGCATTGAAAACATAATTCTGGGAATAGTGACCAGTCTGTCTAAAGATGAGGCCCCTGTCCTGGCACTGCCCAACAGATCCAGCTGGGCCAACATCAGGTAACTTGTTTTAAAAGCACTGTAGTATGAAAAGTTTTTCTCCCCACCCTGAACACTGCAGTCATTTCACATCCCAGTAAGCCGCCTGACCTTTTTAAAAGATAAACACAAGCAATCATGTTGTGTAAAGAAATAAATAAACATTAACCTACATGGGTTTTATTGTGAGAGGTCAGGCCACACAAGATGACCAGGTTGCTGTTTAATTTCCTGTTAAGAGTAAAAACATACTTCACCTCTGTTTGAATTTGTGTAAGAGGTGGTTTAAAAAGACCGCAGGGGGAAACCAGGTGGTAGGAACGAAAAATCGTAACTTTCAACTTGAGCAAGATTGAAGTTGGAAAATACTTCCTGCTGCTTTAAAGATGATAGAGTGATAAGGAATTAAAAAGCACTGGCCTACACACACACACTCACAAATTTGCAAAAAGCTTTAATGTGACTAGGTCGCTCATAACAAAACAGACTGTCTGGTCTTGTTTGCATCAAACATTGCTTTAGCTTAAAGCACATTCTGGCTCAGTCCTTTCAAATGTGAGAATCCTACAGATTGAGTGCCAACACAGAGGAATCAGAGAAGTGAGTTACGGAGGAGGCCTTCTCACAGGTAGCCCTCGGGGTGTGGGGAGTTTAAGATGGCTTACAGGTGGGGGAGCTGATTTTCAAAGCTGTAAATGTATCAAGCACAATCTGTGTAGTTTACTTTTCTGTCCTTGTTTTTTTAACTTGACCTTCTATTCGTTTTCTTTCATTACTTCCCATTTAAGTTTTGACAGTGCCGTCGGGCTTCAAATGAGTTCAGAAAGCTCTGTCACCACCATTAGGAGCGACTGTCCTATGTCTGTCACTAAATTTGGTGAGAAGATACACACACATACACCTCTGTTCTTCTGTTTTCTCATTTTGCTTCATATGCGCATTTTCTCTTCTTGTCAACCGACATTCCTTTTAGTAAAAAAAAAAAAAACCTTTACAGTTGTACTGTACTTCATGTGGCTTTCATTTATATTCATTGTGAACACATGCATAAACTGCACAAACGGCAGTAAAAGTCAGACTTACTTTTAAGTGACAAATTGGCAGAGACAGAACATGTTGAAAGAGGCTTTTAAGGATCGGTTTACCTTATGGATATCCTAATTAAGAACAGAGTATGTCGGGTTTTTTAAGTTAACTCAAATCATTTAAAAATATGATATAACACTTGTGATAGTGAGTATATTTTTTAATATTCAGGAGAAGATGAGTAATTATTTATATTTCTGTTTGTTTAAAGCACAAATTCTCAAGATTCTCTCAGTCATCTACAGACTTGTGCAGAGTAACTCATATGCTACAAAAAGGTTGTCATTAAATCACACATTCCCATTTCAAATAATTACTAGATCTGGATACATTTTGAAAATAGTTTGTTAAATTTGTTAACATCAAGGTTATTGTTTTTTCCACAGAGACATCTACTACAACAATACACAGCTGTTTGGTTCACAGAAAATTGTGGATAGTATCGTGGATGATATCTGCTGCTTGCTAAAGGTTCCTCGAAGATCACTGCATGTGGTAAGTATGCATGTTCATGTTAATGAGAGAGACCGTGCACATGTGTGATTCTACTGCAGAAAACTCACTGCTCAGACATTAAAACCTTGTAGCAAAATTCCTGTGGATAGGCTATATTAGTTTAGGTCCCACGCAGATGAAATCTGTTAGGTTAGTGTGGTATTTTAAGTATTTTGTTCTGCTTCATATCTGAGGAAACACCTGTGGAAACACCTGATCAAACAGAAATTGAAATAAAGTTGAATTCAAAGGTTAGACTAAGACTTCAGGAAAGTCTTACTGTAAGTCCATGTAATGTCCCCAAAAGTGTGTGTGTGTGTGTGTGTGTGTGTGTGTGTGTGTGTGTGTGTGTGTGTGTGTGTGTGTGTGTGTGTGTGTTAATACAAACATGCCTTAACTTTTATGTTTGTGTAAATTTGATGTCACCAGTTGGCCACGTCCAAGGGATTAATATCAGGTGATCTGTGTTACATGGAGGAGGATGGCACAAGGATTGACTGCCACTCCAGCTCTGCTGTAAGTTCCATCAGCAACTGGCACCATCTGCCTCATTGACTGAAATAGTCTTCACATGATTTAAATGTATCCTCAAGGTATCACCATAAACAGTTATTTGTATTTTATCTCACCAAAAAGCATCAATTGTATCCATAAGGCCAAAACACACGCTAAATACATATACACATATACTTTTAAAATATCAGCAAACTTCTTTTTTTTTAATATATTGAAAACATCACCGCAGTTAGAGGTCTTATTTTTCTCTTTTTACGCCACATTACTGGCACCAACATTTGTTCCTGTACAGTTGACAAAAATGTGTACCATGCTACATTGGTGCGCATGTGTGTACTGGTTGAATGCGTGATTAAAAACAAAATTACATGTCATTGTTGCCACCAAACCAGCAGTGGTATTACTAGGCCTATAACAGAAAGGAATACATTTAAGTGACATCTTTTACTTGTTGAACCTTTTTAACATCCATGTTTGCTTTTAGGCTGTTGCAGTTTCCTCAAACATTGATGGGATTAGAGGTATCCTTTGTAATTTGAGAATTCTTTTTTTTTTTCTGCACTGATATGGTTGCAGGATCAGTGTGTTTATCCTTAACCATGTACAGATATTGTATCGTCTGCAAAATTTGTCATGATAGTTGAGAAGGATGCAACATTTCAGAGACTGCTAGATGACAACTTCTGCACAAAGCTCTCTCCTTGCATCATAATAACAGTGTGTTTCCTTCTTTTGCCACTACTTTTTTATCTTGTAATTCTGACTTGAATAATATTAATTTTAGCATCCTCTCAAAGAGACAGTATCAGTCTTCTGTATACATAACAGGTGTTTCTGTGTGGATCAGGGCAAAGGCGTGCCAGATGTGAACAGCAGGTTGATGGTGAGAAAACTCTGGGACACGCTGCACATCCCCATCTTCGCCCTGGTGGATGCTGACCCTCATGGTACATGTCATCAGTCTTGACACTTGATGTACTGCGTATACTTCACATATTTAAACGCTGTTAGGGAATTTTCCATCATTTACATCAATCATTGGCATTTACTGGGTCAAACTAGGCAAAACGAGGCCACACCAAATCTTGACTCTGAGACACTGTCTCCCCTTGAGATAGTAGTAGGCAGTGAGGCTGCTCCTTTTGGGGAAACAAGGAGGCACCCTGATAGTGTTGCTATAGCAGCCGAGGTCAGATATGAGTTTTCCTGTCTCTCTGAACAGAGTAGAGGTAACTGTAGTCAGAGGTTGGATATTGTGAATCCAGTGGGATGGAGGACAAAGGCCTGAGTTTTGTCTAGGCACTGATTTTATCTGTGGACCACTAGGCTAAATTCTATATGCTGTAAATGTGTTGGATCTGCCCATATTTGGGCATGGCTCAACCTGTGGCATTATCTGTGTGGTTTAAGACTATCCCCGGAAGACAGAAACTTCAGAATTGAAGGGAGCATCAGAACATAACGTGTACTGATTACTCATTCACTTCTCCTTGATCAAGTAAATAAACCTTTTCAAAGCAAGACATCCTGGACTCCTGTCTTCTCTCTCCACAGACATATGGGCTGCATATTTAAAAATCATCAACAATCACATTTCGCAACACTTTCTTCTCTGTCTTTTCATCTCTGCATTCACAGTTAGGTTTCACGTGCCACTATGGCAGCAGATGTTATCACCTGTCCTCTGTGTCATGGTGCCCAGTCAAGCTATTATTTCCGTTAGCGTGATCTCGACAAGGCAGGATGGCTCAGTTTTCCATTAGTCTCGATACCTCTCCTTTTCCCATTGCATGGCGAGACACATATGTAATGCTTTAGTTTGTTCTAAGCTCCGTTACACATCTCAGAGGATAATTGCTCTGGTATGTCGGTGATTGCAGCGTGTCTCTGTCTCTCCCTCTGATTTTCCCAGGCATTGAGATCATGTGTATCTACAAGTACGGATCAGTGGTGAGTCCTGCCATGCCAGTTATTCCTGTACTGTATATTATCCAATGTGGCCTGTTCAGTGTCTCTGTTAGCAATATGTAATTATGCCCCTCTTAAAGTGAAAAAAAAAAAAAGCACCAATCATCCATCCCAGAATATTTAAACTGACATGGTATGGAGTGAATATGTTGAGTGATTGTGTGGCAGTGTCTCGGCTGATCTCCGTGATGTTTGTGTAATCATCCCTGTGTTCATTAACTTCATTGTGAACATGTGTTGGGCATAACCACATAATGTAGGTACATTGCTGATTATCTGTGTGTTTATTTGAGATATACTCTTGTGTGTACGGCTGCTGTGTGACTGTGTGTGTGTGTGTGTGTGTGTGTGTGTGTGTGTCTGTGTGGGTTTTTCCACAGGCCATGTCGTTTGAGGCCCACAGTCTGACCGTCCCCAGCGTTATGTGGCTAGGCCTCCTCCCCTCTGACCTCCAGAGGTTTGGACTCAACATTCGCTACTTCCTACTTCCTCCTCCTGCCTCTAATTGGGATTATATTCTGGGGACATTTTAGATTGTTTGTTTTGGTTTCTGTTGCTGTCGCCCTCACTTTTTTTTTCCCTCCTTAGAGGATCTAAGACTCAGAGCGTATCGAGTTTTAAGTATATGTCCCCTTGTGCAAATTTAGGCCAAAATGGCTTTTAGAGATACGTTTAATTGTAGTGTGTACATTTTTCCCTCTTATGTTTTATCCTAAACATAAACATAATAACTCCTCAATGTCAGTCTGTTGAAAATGGAAGGAATAATGCTGTATGGTCAACATTCATCAACAGAACTGCCTGCTGACTGCTGTCATTTTTTAGGAAATTGATTTTCTTATGTGTAGTAAAATCTAAATTTCATCCCTCAGATTGCGGGTTCCAGAGGTCGCCCTGATCCCCCTCACCAAGAGAGATGAAAGCAAACTCAACAGCCTCCTTGAAAGGCCGTACTTAACTAGTCAACCGGAGTGGCAGAAAGAGGTGAGAGAAAAAAGCGTAGAACAAAGCGCTTTCAGGTACAGTGAAGGATTGAAGTAGACATTTGTGTTTGAGAGCTTAATAATATGTGAAAGTAAAGTTATTAATGTGATTTTGTTCTACTGAAGCACTAAAGAAAAATGTACTTGAGTTTTAACCTTTTCCATTTGATTGTGAGTATTAGTAATTTCCGACCTGTTCAAACGGAGAAGACGTTCTTCCTCAGATTTACACAACTTTACTTCATGTGATGCATGGCAGAGGAATTTGTGTGAGAGGTCTCTTAACTCACTGATACTGAGGATAAAGAGTAGCCACTCATGGCGTGGGATGGCTTTTGGAAAACCACTTGATGATTTATGCTTGTTTGCACGACTTCCTCTTGCATGGCCTTTAAAATTGCGTGTTTGCTCTCGTCATAGATGGAGCTCATGAAGCAGAGTAAGGTCAAGGCTGAAATACAGTCCCTGGCAGCCATAGCTCCTGATTTCCTCACCAGCATCTACCTGCCCAATAAGCTGCGTTTTGGAGGCTGGGTATGAACGCAATGATGCCACCTAGTGGAATAAAAAGTTAACAGTTCAAACTGGTTGCAAAACTAAAGAAAGATCTTCTATGTAACGGTCCTGCCTAACCTTGACACAGAGAAATATGACTTTGAGTTTGTTCGGTTTCTAATGTTCACATGTTTTCTAATGTTCACTGTGTGTTTGTTTCAGAAAATTCTCATCATATCATTAAAACACTGTAATCTCATTGACAAGTCAGAGCACGATTTTATCTTTTATATTCTCTTAGTGGTCTTGTTTATATTCACAAGGTTGTCTGAGTCATTGTGTGAATCAGCTTTTATTGTCTTAGCTAATTATTTTACGAGCTCCACAACCACTGAATGATGCTATGCCTGCTGGTACAATGGCTACGAGTATGATGAATTTATGGGTTGAAATTGGAGTGTCTGTGAGCATGTTCATTCATGAATGCATGGCAAGGCTCACACTGCTGTTCTTTATAATGATCTAATCTCCAGGAGGGGGAGACAGTGCTCATGTAATGGAGAATGGGGCAACTTAGTGACCTTGATCAGGGGAGGACAGGGTAAATGGCACACACTATAATGAAGTTCATAACTGTTAAAGAAGTAGGTAAAGTCAGTACATGCACGTTGAAGAAAAGTGCATGAACAAAGTGATGAGCAGCTTTCAAAAACTGTTCCAGGGGTCTCCTGCCTCACTATGAGGCAAGTTAAGCCTGTTCAGATAGAACAGAGGATATTTTTTTTTATTTTTTGAAGTCTTTTCAAATTGATTAATTGGGTGCAGATTTTTACATAATATTTTAGAAATACTTAAAGGCCCAACCCGTCAACAATGTGTTTGTCTTCTTTTCACTCCAGTTGAATGTTTGAGCGTCACTGTGCTGGATGATGTATGTGCAGAGTTTGGCATAAGAGGCTGCTTTCACAACTAGTTTGGAAGTCAGTTCTGGTCCAGTATTGAATTTAATGATGAACGTGAAGCACAAACACTGGGAATGCACGTTACACTGAAGCAGGAAGCATCTCGTGTTCAGTAGGAAAACATTTAAAATGAAATATATTTGCATATTTATACTTCATGGAATGTTTTATGGGAGAAAAGAAGAGATGTAATTTTAAGGATTTTCACAAGATAATTTAACTGCCATGTTGGACAAAATAGTATTTTTTTATATACATATTAATGTCTTGAGGCTTTATTTGACTGAAGAGGTTTGTTTATATTAGGGATGTAACGATTAGCTAATATTTCCATCTTCAGTTTATTATGAATATTAATTATGAAGATTTCTGATTATTTATTATCGATTAATCAGTTTAATCGATTAATCAAATTAATGTCAGTTAATTGATTGCTCATTTGGTGGGAGAAAATTGTGAAAAATGTCAATCACTGTTTCCCCAATCCCAAAAGTCTTCAGAAGGCTTTTTGTCCTGACCAACAGTCCATAACCCAAAAATATTTAGTCTACTATCATAGTTTCTAAAAAAACAACATATCATTTTCACATTTGAGAAGATTAATCAAACTTTTTTGTGAAATTCTAAAGAAAAGTGGGTTTTTGCCCAATCAGCTCTCCAAAATTCAAAGACATTTAATTTCCAATCATAAAAGGCATAGAAAGTCAGAACATATTACACAGGTCTTTTATGCACTTTAATATGTCCTTTTTCTAAAATGTAATGTACTGTGTAATATTTCTTATGTTTATTACATGTTTCAATTTTTTTAAAATATATATTATTAGGTGGGAGTGTAGTGTAAACGTTATTTTGTTTCCCTCCATATCTAGTACATGTTGTGGTAGTGACAATAAAGCTTCCTTGAATCCTTGAATATTAACATTTGATTACAAAAAAAAACAAAACAGAGGCATCTTTGCTTAAAAAGTCAACAAAAAAAAAAAGGAAAAAAAGCAATGTGTGTGTATAAGTATTTTGTGTTCAATAGAGTTAAACTGCGTGAAGTACTCTACCTGTTTTCAATAGACGATCTTTGGGGATGTATTACATGACTGTCGGTGGGCGTGGCTGTAAGATTGTGCAACATACTAGCAGCTACGTCACCGCATTGACCGGAGTAGGGTCATTTAGCCGGCTGGGGTCTCCTCAACGTGGAGGAACTTTCCAGGAACAGACGACTACATTATCTTACGTAAAACAGGTGAGTGAATATAGTTGATATATGTGAGAAAATATAGTAGGGATAGTTTTTTCATGTTGAAGGTCTAACAACGAGTGTTAAATAGCCTACTGCCATCAATTAAACCATGTGTTCATGAGCTGATATGCTGGTCGAAACTGACACACTGTGTAATGTTATGCATATTTACGTCTGATCTGTATAATGTTGCTGCACTATTAAGTAAAAGCCACTATTTGTATCAGCTTAAAAAATAACTGGATGCCGTGAGATTTTTGGCTCTGACTGAATGAAGCTATGTCTCTGTCTATACTAGATTTCATCTTAAATCTTGTTTTATTTGATAAGATCTTGGGTTCTCTGATAATAACTAAAGACAAGTGAGTCGGTGTGTAGTAAGTGAAAGTTGTATTGGTCTTGCTGTGTTACTCTCTCAATTATGATCTATTATGATGAGACCAGTTACCTCCAAGTAGTCATCCATAGGTAACTAACTTTTATTATTGTAACACGAGACTTCAATTCTACATCATCATCACATTTGATTTTGTGGATGTTATGATCTGCAACAGACACCCCCGTTTTGTAACATGGGGTGATGGGGGGCTCAGTGTGTAATAGTTCATGTATCTGTCTCCAGATGGCTCTTCTTCTGTCTTAGGTAAGATCGTCCTATTGTAAGCAAGACAGGTTCTCAAGAGGCCTCTCCATTTTACACTTGTCAAGGACAGCTGACTACAGCACAGAGTAATTGAGGGTAGTCCCTTGGGCTTTAAACATATCACCCTCTCTGGTCTTAGATAATTGTGGAATCAGTCATGTTTCGGAAGGCATTTTTCCTCTGTTACATCAAAGTGGACTGGGATGTAGTCAGGTAAAGACAATTACTCGGTAGAGAAAGGCTGTGTGTAGCATGGGTGTTGTGCTTGTCAGATTTGGTAGAGGATAATATTGAACGTTACCTGAATAGTTTAGGGGCACTTTTTTTTTAAATTCATCTGTTTTATTTATTGTCTGATGTCAGTCAAAAGTAGGCAGGAACAGGTTGTATTACATTACATATCTGACCTTTATGGAAAATAGATGTTTAGTCTACTTTCCTTGATTTCATTGTCTCCTAATATTTTAATGCTCTCTTTCTATTTCCAATTCAGGTCAAAAGTATCTCATATGGACGCAGTGCTCCGCCGGTGCCCTTTTCTGACTGCTGCACCCAGAGTTTTCCTGCAACTGGCTGGGAAGTCATCGCTGGTCAGCTATGCCCAAAAATGCCCTGTGATGATGGACCTGGCCTCCATACCTCTGGCCAGAGCTCTGTCGTCTTCAGCTTCTGCAACCCAAGGCACACCAACAAATGAGGGTCAGTTGTAAAGCAAATATTATACTCCATCTTCTTATATTATTAATTGTGAGCTCAAGACTTAATTGCACACATGTGATCTATATTGTATTTGGGGAATTTTATATTAATTTAGCAATGTGCTTCAATTTTCTGTAGATCAAAAACATGAAGTAAAGTTGCCTCCAGGCCATATCATGCCACCTGCTGGCCAGGCTGTAGGTTCCAAATGCCCGTTTCTGGCTGCAGAGATGGTGCAAAACAACAATAGGGTAGTGAGGGAAGCCAGCACAGAGCTGCAGGAGGACTTTCAGGAGATGCATTCTTTCCGTACAGGTAAGCAATCACATGACTACACATGTAAATCGATACCCCTACAGTAAGTCAGTTATGTAAGTCGTGAAAGGTCATTGTTTTGAGCATATACACAGTCTCTAGTGATATTTGAAGTGCATGACGTATGACTGATGCAGGATCCTAAACAATGCACACCTTTTTTGAACAGGGAAAAATTTGGATTTATCTGTTGTGGATCTTATTGAGGCGGACAAGGTCAGCACAAAATCCCAGAAAAACCCTCTAAAACCCATATCTTCCAATGTGTCTCATCTCCTGAAGGATAATTTGCCTAAGGGTAAGAAAGCCATGTTTTTTAAATGAATAATAAATCTCAAAATGATCTGAAGCACATTTTGAATCTCCTCCCATTTCTTCCTCCATCAGCTGTCACCTTCAAGTATGACAAGTTCTTTGAGGAGAAGATTGACAGCAAGAAGATGGATCACTCTTACAGGGTTTTTAAAACAGTGAACCGGCGTGCCCCCTCATTCCCCATGGCTGACGACTACTCAGAATCTTTTCATGCCAAGAGAGACGTGTCTGTGTGGTGCAGCAATGACTACCTCGGCATGAGCCGTCACCCAAAGGTCACCGAGACTATCATGTGAGTAGGCACATTGATCAACAATTAATACTATTGAATTGAAATCATAAGACGATGGTGATAATTACTTGTTCAGCACTGATCAAAAAGGTTGTTTCTAGGAATTAACTTTATTATATTGTTACCTCAAGGGTGACTTTACGGAATCATGGTGCTGGTGCAGGAGGTACACGAAACATTTCGGGGACAAGCAAATTCCATGTGGACCTGGAATATGAGCTCGCTGACCTGCACGCCAAAGATGCCGCACTGTTGTTCACTTCCTGCTTTGTGGCCAACGACTCCACATTATTTACTTTGGCAAAGATGCTACCAGGTAAAATGAATCAACTGGGCTTGTATATATTAACATATAACCTAAAGTTGCACCCTTGTTTTGATATTTTATCATAATGTATGTTCCCGTATGTTTTTCTTTTTAAACTGAAATCTGTAGTGGGGAGTTTACGTAAGAGCTTACGCATTCCTCTGTTTATTTACTCCTCTAGGTTGTGAAATCTACTCTGACGCTGGCAACCATGCGTCAATGATCCAGGGTATACGGAACAGCAGAGTCAAGAAGTTTATTTTCCGTCACAATGACGTCAGCCACCTACAAGAGCTGCTTGAGAAGTCAGACCCCTCTACTCCAAAGATCGTTGCCTTTGAGACAGTGCATTCAATGGATGGTGAGTACTCAGCCCTCCATTAGTGTCAGTGGTTTTAATAGGTCACTTAAAAGATTGTATTATTTATTTATTACTAAATTGAAGTGTTCTAATAAGGACATACAGGATTTATAGCATTACAACATACTTGTCTCTTTAAATTAACTCAGTAAAAAGAGCATATGTTACTGTGTGTACACAAAACCACAAATGACACTTTGAACCTGTGTTTAAAAAAGGAAACATCACATTCCTGCTTTTGATATGTATACATTCATTTTTATGATAAATTGTCTTAAATAATCAAACGAACGCTGCACTTTCTACAGGGGCTGTGTGTCCACTAGAAGAGATGTGTGATATTGCCCACAAGTTTGGTGCTATTACCTTTGTGGATGAAGTGCATGCTGTGGGCTTGTATGGGCCCAGAGGAGGAGGGATCGGAGAAAGAGACAGAGTCATGCAGAAGATGGACATCATCTCTGGTACCCTTGGTAAGTAGAACCCTTGCTAATGAGGGGAAACATCTCATAACAGTCCTGTAAGTTAGATATGTTCCTCTCTGACTTGTTACGGGTTTCATTTTTAGGCAAGGCATTTGGCTGCGTTGGTGGCTATATTGCTAGCACCAGCGCCCTCGTGGACACAGTACGCTCCTATGCTGCAGGCTTCATTTTCACCACTTCGTTGCCCCCTATGCTTTTGGCTGGGGCAAGGGAGTCTATCAAGATCCTGAAAAGCAAAGAAGGCCAGATGCTCAGGAGGAAACATCAGAGGAGTGTCAAGTTGCTCCGACAGATGCTGATGGACTCGGGCCTTCCTGTGGTCCACTGCCCAAGCCACATTATTCCTGTCAGGGTAAGAATATTATTAATTTACCCAGTAAACTAATGCTGGAGCAGGGATAGGAACAACTGTAGCTACTGTTGCTTCATTGTCTAGAAGACCTTATTTTTACTACTAAAATCAATGTTATAGAGTGCCTTGTCATCTTGTTTCTGTCTGAATTAAATTTAAGGCTCTTCGAATTGTGAATCTGATGTTATGTTATGTTTGTTGGACAGGTGGCAGATGCAGAGAAGAACACTGAGATCTGTGATATCATGATGTCTCGTTACAACATCTACGTCCAGGCAATCAACTACCCCACTGTGGCTAAAGGAGAGGAGCTGCTTCGCATCGCTCCCACACCACACCATACTCCCCAGATGATGTCCTACTTTGTTGGTATGTCCACTATAATTTGCATCTTAAATCTGAGCAGATAGTGAGCCAAATAGTAGAAACTGTTTAGCCTATGAGGTACATGATTTAACATCCATAATTTCTGCTATTCTCTGCTTTGTCACCACAGACCAGCTGGTGAAAACGTGGAAAGAGGTGGGCATGGAGCTGCAGCCGCACTCCTCAGCAGAGTGTAACTTCTGCCAGCAGCCTCTTCACTTTGAGCTGATGAGTGAGAGGGAGAAATCCTACTTCACAGGCCTCAGTCACATGATATCAGCTGTAGCCTGATACCCATAAAAACACTAAATTTCAGCAAGTTCTACTCCTCAGTATCCAAGCTATTTATTGTATTTAAATTTAACATCTACTTTTCACCAATAAATGTCTGGCAAAAGTGTCAATTACCCTTGTGTGATCATTTTAAATGTGTTGATTATAACAACACAAGCCATTGGAGCACTGTACCAACACTTCTTGAGGCACTGTGAGCAAAAAGTAAATATAATTTGCATCACAAAGGTACAATTTTAAAAAGGATAAACATTCATATTATTTGATATGTTTTTCAGAATTAATTTATTTGATGTTCCACAATATACAGATTTAAGATAGTTCCATTCATCAACTATTAAATCACAAAAAGGCTCCTTCATTGTAGTCTTCCATATATAACAAACAAAATGACAATGAGGATGTTGAGTTAGATACATTTGAATGAGACCAGAAGTTTGAGAGTATTTACAGTTTCTAAAGGTTAAATAAACATTTTCTAAATCTTATTGCTCATTAAAGCACTACATTGTAGCATGGGTGTTGTGCTTGTCCTTGGGCATTTCTATAATTTGTTATGCTGCCTTTCTGAAAAAAAGAATTCCCTCTGATTTGTACTCATTTATTATAACTTTATATACCCACTTATAATTATTTGTCGATGTAGGAGTGC
Organism: Scomber japonicus; assembly: GCF_027409825.1. Classification (NCBI taxonomy): domain Eukaryota; kingdom Metazoa; phylum Chordata; class Actinopteri; order Scombriformes; family Scombridae; genus Scomber; species Scomber japonicus. Next base: position 23,010,308 of record NC_070581.1, on the reverse strand, counting down.
TACTGTAGGTAGGTTTACTTTGGTTCATTGTGCATGTGTTGTGTTGCACAATACCAGATTTAATCTGAAGAAGCTATTTGGAAATTTCATGCTAGAATAATCTTCAAGTACAAAGTGAAAGAGATAAAAGATAGAATGAAATATCACACACTCACCCCAAGCCGATTCAACAGTATCTCAAATCTCTAATATAGTGAAACCATGTCTTCATACAGTCTATCCTTATACGTGTATCATGAGACGCAGGATATTTGTTGCACTTCCATTTATACGTGAGCTATTAATATTACCATTACATGCAGTGCTCCTAGCAGATAGATTATTTCTCCAATCGTTGTCGTAACATGTGGAATGTCATTCATTCCTTCTGTTACCTGATCCTTCAAAAGTCACTTACAAGGTGATTTAGAAGCTTAGGGTTTAAGGTCTCAGGTGGTAGGATGTCATTTAGTCTAACTACTATAATAGAAACAAGTAAGTGGTGTAATTTTATTAAGTAGTTCTATTATCAACAGTGTAAAAGGCAATTTATGTAAATGCCACAATACATTCTGGTGCAATGATTTTTCATTGAAAAACTCTGGTGCAAAAAGGCCTTGATGTATAAAGCAGTACTGTTCATGTATAATCAGTTTAAAGGGCAGATTTGTGGTCATCTAGTCATTCATTCATGAAATACATCTGATGGTGTTCTTGGGTTTCGCCACATGGAGGCATGCTGGGACTCCTATTTGCAGCTGTGAGGCTGTGACGTAAGGCACCTCCTCCTTTTGCAGATGACTCATAGCTGGTGCAGCAGCTCTCATGATGAACCACTAGATGGTATCAATAGAGAACAGGATATTGTGTTTCCTATCTAGATAAGGGGGTAGATCATAAAATGCAATACATCTCCATGTACCTTACAACATGTGTTGAAGACTTGCAAAATCAGATGTTGGAGAGCATTTTAAATTAATTTTCAGATTAACCTGCCATAAATGTAAATCAGTATGGCTATAATACAGTCTGATTTTTTCCCAAAGCTTTTTAATGCAAATAGTGCTCAGATCTTTATTAAATGTAAAAAGCCCTTTACTCTCACATGCACAGAAACATCAATGGAGAGGAAGCTCTCCTCCCATCTGTCTCATCTCTGAATGCTTCCCACTGTACATCTGCACATGACAGGAGTGTGTTTGTGTGCCCGCTGGGTATGCGTGAAAGCCCTCAAAGCAGCACTTGACACGCAAAACCTGGAATTCTGTACACCAAAGACATTTCATCTCTTTCCTCTGAGAGAACAACCACAAGCTCACGTTTGGAGTACATTATGTAACCAGTGTCGGTGTAAGTGGAGCAGTCAGGTGACGACCACTATCACCACTGCCGAGCCTGCGAACATCAATCATTGATTTTGTTTGTATTTTAATACAATGTTCTGGTCACGTGTTGATTTAGGTCATGTGGATTTCAGATTTTAAGGCATATTAGTTATACAGAGGGTCATACACGACAGCTGCATGTCGTTCTTAGACTTGATTAATAAACAAGGTCATCCTTCACCCTTAACTAACTGCCTCATGCATAGAAAATACACAAAATGCCATAAAAGTGCTGCTGGCAGGAAAGACTCCATTGTGCAATGTTTATCCTCGTTCTCATACATTATTTCCCGCATCTATTATTGCCTGTTGTTGATGCAGGCTGTTCAGTTCCTTATTGAATGAAGTCTCAGGACAGGGCCAACACCTCTATACTTCCTGGAGGACAGTTCAACCGGAACAGCAATCATGTGGGTATGAGGGTACACAGATGGGGTGTGTGTGTGTGCGTGTGTGCGTGTGTGTTTGTGTGTATATGTGTGTGTGTGTGTGTGTGTGTGTGTGTGTGGTTAGCTGTTGGAGGCAGGTGTTGAAATGGTGGTGCAGTGTAGTGTGGCAGTGTTATGGTGCCTGTTGTGTGTCGGATCAGTGTATGGTTGAAGGCATTTGTGTGCAGGTTTAGCTCTATTCCTCATTCTGTGTTAATCCTGATGCACTGCACATCTGTGTCACCCCCACTCACGTGTGCAGACAGATGAGCTGCATGGCTGGATTCCCACTGCACACATGTCTCTCTCTATCTCTCTCTCTCTCTCTCTCTCTCGCTCTCTCTTATTCCTTCTCATTCACCATTCCCTTGCATTAATACACACATCAGTAGTGAACCATGTGGAACATTGTGGTTGCACTCTAAGACAAGGCACTCATGCACAGCAACACACTTATGAATTTCCTATTGTGCACCTGTTATACTTTGTAATAGGACAATAAATTAGGATTTGTTGCAATATAACTATTGGTATATGAGATTGCATACAATATTTGCTTACATCTAAAATATATAAAAGGATTTGTGTAGTTCCTATGCAAAAGGTATTGAGACCCTTTTTTAAAAAAAATCCAACAAGTCAGGTGACTTTGGTTGTGAGTGAAAAACAATAAGGCCATCTAAACTCACTTGTCACTGGATATCAAATAATTTCCACCCTCAAAAGATATAAAGAAGTACATTATAATGTAAGTTGCACCTGTGTGAATATTATGAAAGATTATTGTTATATTAAGTCAAACACACCTGATACCTTGATGCTCTAGAAATGATAAAAGTAACACAAGGCCACTGCAAGGTTATGGGGTAGCCCAAAACAGAATCAGTTTAGTCCTCAGGTGAAATGTGGTATTTACATGGTGATTTTTAGTAATAACAATCCACCTTTATGCCACACTATAAACTTGATATAACATCGCAAACACTCAATAACAAATGTGATGATATAATAGTGATTGACGAAATAGTGATTGACAAAATGATTCCACTGAGACCCATTGATACTAAACTTTGTGATATTTCTGCTATGACTTTAAATCATAAGCAATAAACTCCTCCCTCTTGAGTTGATCTCCTGTCAACTAAGAAAAAAAAAAAAAAAAAAAAAACCTCCCATGCATCGGAATGGTAAAACGAGAATGTGCATGGAGGATCCTGGCACGATGTGGAGTAGTTGAAGTTGATGAAGAGATTATTGGCTATAGAACATTGACATTTAAACTCGTAGCTCGTCAATCAAAGTGTAGATAGGTCTCTATTAACGCCTGGGGCAGGTCAGACTCACTGACTGATGGAAACAGAGAAGAGGAAAAAGGGGGAAATCTCTTCGCTCAAGCAGAAGCGCCATGCACTGGCGGGGCAACATTTAAACGCCTCTTTTTTCGGGTAAAAAAAAAAATGTAGTAGAAAATGTAGTTTATTGTCGAGCGGTGTGGACCATGTAGAAAGTGTTTGCGGTTGGGTGTGTAGTATGATATTGAATCCGATATGTCTAATGTGACGCCGAGTAAAAGCGTGGAATGGCTGCAACTCGAGTTAGAGTCCGGAGGCAGTTCTCTGCTCCTGCTGGACTGCCGTTCACATGAGCTTTATGAATCATCCCACATAGAAACCGCCATAAACCTGGCCATACCGGGATTGATGCTCCGGAGGCTCAAAAAGGGTAGCATGCCTATTCGGACTATCATCCCCAACCATGAGGATAAAGAGAAGTTCATAAGACGGTGTAAGACGGACACGGTGGTCCTGTATGATGAATGCACAGTGGACTGGCAGGACAGCGGAGCGCCGGCGACAGTGTTGGGTCTGCTTCTTCAGAAACTCTGGGAAGACGGCTGTAAAGCGTATTACCTGGAAGGTAAAGAAGTTGTCTGTCGTATCAACCAGCAAACATCCTTCTGAAATGTACTCGGTTATTTGTTTTTTGTGTAGGGGAGGGTGGGGGGGGGGGGGAGGACTAAAGACGTTGTCAAATATAGTCGTGGAGCGTAAGTTTTGTTTTTTTTCTTTCAAACGCAGACTTTTTCATTTCAAGACCGAGCCTGTAACGTTTTTACTGCTTATATGTTATGTTTTTATGAGTACTTGTGCTCATTCAGTGTTGTGGGTTTGAGGTTTTGTAGGCTGTTCAGAAAGTTTGTGTCACTGAGATTCTCAATTAAAATTCCAAAATGGCTGCTCCATGTTTTGCTGGAGCAGGCATGCATTTCATGAATGGTCTTTTTGGGGGGGAACTTGATCTACTTCTTTATAGCTATGCTACAACATGTAAATGCCTTTTTGTATATGTGTGTGTAATTTATAACAACATTTAAGTGAATAGTTTATATGAGGTGTCTTAAGAATGATTTAAACACATAGATAAGAGTTGTTATTTTGTGTTTTGGCTCTTGTCCAGGTGGATTTGTAAAGTTTCACACAGAGTACCCAGAACACTGTGAGACGCTCCTTGATAGCTCCTGTCCGAGCTCTTCTCCTCCGCTGTCCGTTCTGGGTTTTGGAAATCTCCGGATCAACTCCGATTGTTCCGATGGGGAATCCGATCGAGAGCCGAGCAGTGCCACGGAGTCCGAGGAGAGCCCCATCCCCAGCAATCAGCCCGCCTTCCCTGTCCAGATCCTGCCCTACCTTTACCTGGGCTGCGCCAAAGACTCCACTAACCTAGACGTGCTGGGCCAGTACAACATCAAGTACATCCTGAATGTCACGCCCAATCTCCCCAACATGTTTGAACATGACGGTCACTTCAGGTACAAACAGATCCCCATTTCGGACCACTGGAGTCAAAATCTGTCCCAGTTCTTCCCAGAGGCCATATCATTTATAGGTGAGTTGGTCAATAACTGGCCAGATACACACACACACACTTTTGCAGACTATTGTTCTTAATGTGTGGATATGTTGCTGTCTGTTTAACCACAAGGAGTGCCCTGTAAGCCCACGTGGGCAGGGCATCCTAAGGTGATCACATTAAAACCAAAGTCTTACAGTTAGCCTTGGTGTCCAAAGTGCAATACACTGCTTGTCTAATGGTTTTTATTACCCTCAAAATTGTCATCAATCTTCACATGCTAAATACCAACCGCCATAACCTTTCAAACACAAACTTCAGTAGTCTACCATTGACAAGAACAGATCTACAGATTCAGTTTGTAACATGTACGTCCTCAACTCTGAGTGCAACTTATCACATGTTACCAAATGTAGTTTAGAGGGGCGACTCCTCAGCAACCATTTGTTTAACACATTTACACCACAGGGGGTGAAACTGAGTTTTTACATAGTTTCTGAATATGGACCAGGAAAACACCAGAGAGGAGCATCAGGCTCAGACAGAAGGGAAGGCTGTATATATTGGTTTGGTCAGAGGAGGACAGAGACAACATGTAGCCCAAATGACACAACAAAGACACATACAGAAAGAAAAGTGTGCCATTTCTTTGTGTGTTGTACTGCCAGGACAAATATCAAATAAAAAATGCTGAAAATAGAGAATGTTTGGACAGCAAATGAGGTGTTAAGGTGGACGTTTTTATTTTTAAACGGTTCCTGATTTACATTTATTTGTTTTTATCAAGAAATTGGTCTTTACTGAACTTCATTTTTTGGTTATTCTTTTTAGATTTAAGGTACTTACTGTGAATAAGGGTGAGAGAGGTGAACACTGACAGAGAGACACCTGTGGAAAGCCGTTTGAAAATGGTGTGTATTCAGTTGGCTGTAGAGGATATCTGACAGATTATTGGCTTACTGTATTGTCTACTGTCATACTTGCATAGTTCCTTTGACATTTGGCAGTGTCTGTCGTTTTAATGGCAGCGTTGCACTCGTTTAGGAAGTTGTTTACTTTTGAAAGACAGGTTAAACGTTTTGAGGGAGTGACAGCCTCTCACTGCACAAATGAAGCATTGTGCTGCTGAGTATGAAATGATGTGATTGCTGAAGCAACTGAGAAGAAATGTACTTATAATAATGACAATAATAAATGTAACGTTCAGTGTTTGTGAGTTTATTAACAATAATTATTTGAGATTGTATTTGTTGGTGTGAGAGAGAAAAGGGTGGGGTTGAATGGTGAGAGGTTTTGTGTTAACGCAAGCATCTGGTGGTTGACACTATGAGATGTGATAAAAGTTCCCTTCCTAACCACTTGTGAAGGCCGCTATCCGCTGTTTTACAACAGTATCACTGAATTGCTTTGATACTCACCAACAACACTTTAATCTTGAAAATAATAATGGAAAAAAAAAAGTTTTTGATTGCACTAAAAAAGATATATGTTTCAATTTCACTTTTGATCTGCTGTCTCTCACCGCTGCTGCTGACTGCACCTGAAACCACAGCTTCTGACTTGTTTGTTTGGTGGCTGCACGCCTGTGTGTCATGAACTAGTTTCCAAAGGGGTTCAGAGTAGAAAGAGGAAGGAAATCATGTTTCCACTCTCTGAGGTTGTGTTAGATTGCAGGGTCACCAGTTAGGCTGCAGTAGTGTTGTTTAGTTTCAGTTGTTGTTGGCAGTTGTTTGCTAACGTCTGCTGCAAACAGGATATTAGGTAAAGTCATTTTCTAAATCAAACAAATTGTCAAAACAAGAACAGAGCGTCTCAGTCACACCACACAGACGCTCATAGTGTCGTCACTGTGCCATCAACAGGGTTACTTTGCCAGAACCAGAATCACATTGGTGAATGAAAATAGAATAAACTGAAAAGTGCAACGATAAATTAACACGTCTGCTGACTAAAAGCTTTCCTTTCTTCTCCCAGATGAGGCTCGGTCTAAGCAATGCGGCATCCTGGTCCACTGTCTGGCAGGCATCAGTCGCTCAGTCACGGTCACTGTGGCCTACCTGATGCAAAAACTCAACCTCTCTCTAAACGATGCATATGACTTTGTTAAGAGGAAGAAGTCCAACATTTCTCCAAACTTCAACTTCATGGGTCAGCTCCTGGACTTTGAGAGGACGCTTGGACTTCACAGCCCCTGTGATAACCGTTCCACCAACGAGGAGCAGCTCTTCTTCACCACGCCAACCAATCACAACGTCTTCCAGCTGGACACACTGGAGTCAACATAATGATCGACACGTGGACAGCTTTTTTTCTTGTTTCCTGTGGTGTCTGAGGTCTTCTGAGCCTCCACTGTCCAATGCCTTAATATCTAACACAAGGATGACTTTGCTATCCACCGTACATGGCGTTAATGAATGATCATGTACAGCCATAATAGCAGGACATTTCATAACTTTTTTATTAAATCTTGGATTGTTTGACTGTTTGTTTTTCACCAGCTGTAAAGTGGATGTTTATGTATTTCTTCTTATCAGTTGTAATTATTGCCTTTATGGTCTAAAAGGTCTTTGGCCAATCAGAATGTTTTCTGGGGACCAATCCAAGATGTTTTGATGGTACTCTAGCCGAGGAAAATAAGCTACTACAGTAATCCGGCCTTGAATTATTGTCCAGTTATGTTTTTTTTATGACCGTTTGCAGCAGAATGGAGTGACCACAGAAAGCACATTTCCTCATGCTTTAAACCAGAATATCTACCAATGTCTGCTTAACATCACAATGTTATAAAGTTATTATTAAAGTAAAAGATCAAGTGGCCACTTCCTGCAAAATATCAAAGTTAAAACATATTTCTCTTCAGAAACGCTCCTGTACATTCTATTACTATGCTTCTACTGCATTATTTGCATGTGATCATGTTCTACCAAGGACGTTGTTTTATAACGTTTGGGTCATATGGCTTGTTGGTGTCGAGGCCTTGACCGTACCTTAACATGAAATTGAACTCTGTCACTTACCAGGTCGAGGTATCGTGTAAATCACTGTTTTTTGCCACGATTGAAAGGAACAAATGTGTAAGTAATCAGTGTATAAAGGAATGGATTTCCACTTTTTTTTTCTTTGTGCTCTGACAGTCTTCAGCCTGCAGCTACTCCTTCCGTGGCACAATAATGTTAAGGGAAACATGATGTGTAATTAGCTGTTCTCTATTGCCAGTCTCGTCTCAGAACAAAATGAGTAAGTTTGATGTATGAGAGTGAATGAAAGGAAATGAGTTTGACTAATGTGTTCTTACCTCACAGAGAGACATTTTCAGGGATTTTTGTACAAGGCATCTGTATCTCGTCATGGCCTCTTAAAGTGCATCCAAGGGCTGTTTTGTTTTGGTATGTTTGTAAAGATGTACATAAAATGTGGTTGCTATGGGGGACATTTTCTCAAAAATCATGAAGGATGTGAAAGTGACCCTATCTTGACCCTTATATATAGTATATGTAAAACTAAATGTCCAAGACATTCTGTACAAGTTTATACAACAAATATATTGTATATTTTTACTTGAATATCTTTGTTTGGTCTTTGTTTGGCTTTTACTCTGGAGTTACTTGATGAAAGTTGATAGCACACTTTCGTAAAACAAAACAAAAGTGGTTCTGTGGTGGAGTCAGGACTAAAGAGTGCTGAGAAGTCAGAGGAGTTGCTCTGTGCTGTCCAGCCCCAAGGCTCTTGGTGTGGTCTGTTTTCTGTCCACTCTGATGGTTGGCTTCCTGTCTCCCACAGGCTTTCTGACACAAAGACAAGTGACAGGGCCAGATCTGTCAATATTACAGTGCAGTCACACCCACTAACAGTCACTCAAACCGTGCAAAAAGGAAGAGGAAGATGACACAGCATGTGCTCCACCACAGATACACACACGTCTTGTGTGAGACTTCCGACAGGCCTTAGCTCTGCAACTTGAGATAGTAGTAAAAATCTAATGACTGCATTGCATAATATGATAATAATATAATATCATTTTTACTTTTATTGGCAAAAGCCATGAATCTATTGTTTAAAAAACAACACCCTTGTTTCTTCACATTCATGCTACCATTCACAGAGGGAAACACATAATTTGCCTGCTGTGCCTTCACTAACGTGCTGATACATAAGTTTATACCAATGTATCACTATATCAGGGAATAAGTCTCCAGAAAACAATTAATCTATAAAAGAGTACATTTCAAAATTCCAGGCATAACAAGATTCAGGTGTTCATGTGGTATCGCTACTGGCAGAAATCTGTTGTGCTTACTTTGCCTTCTCAGACTCTGAATATTTCAAAATTTGTTTGTAATGTTCCTGGAAGAAATATGTCTTCTCCTTCCCAGTGTTTTCTCAGTTTAATGTTTCGTTCCAGCTCTCTGAATCCCTGATAGGTTTTGGGGGGGGGGGGGGCTCTACCTTGTCTAGGAGATTTATTCATATGTTCTTCGCCAGATGACAAAAAGATGATGCAGTAAATTCCCTTCCCTGAAGAAATGATTTCATGAACTGAAGCCAAGTTATCTCAAGTCAGGGAGGAGGGGGGGACGGGGTGTTCTGTAGTCAATCTTAGAAGCAGTTCATGCTCCAATGACTGTCACTCCATGGTATTAAATGACTTAAATACTGCACTGAAACTGTTGTAGTACTAGCCTCGGGGCTAAGAGACGACTGAGAAAACTGAAGTGGGCTCCAACTAAAATCTTCAACTTTCACAGCAGCATTACAGTACATGAAGAGACTTGCTTAGCAACACATTGCGGTGTGTGATAATAAAAGCTGTTGAATGATGGGTTTTCCAGCAAGACTGAACCTGGCTAGCCACATACCTGCAGGGCAAACCTATGATTAGGTCTGCAAAGACACCCACGATAAGGCAGAGGCAATGGGTGGCTGCAGTGCATTAGAGATACAGTAGGAGTACAGATGCTGAGAAGTGAGAAACATCATTTAGAGAGATATAATCTGTATCTAACACTGGATATCTACATCATATCAGCAGTACTGTACTAGATTAGTGAATAATGATTTATATATACACCTTCAGATATATAACGTGGCTGCTCATGTGTGGTTCACGTTCAGTACTTTTTGGCACCAACTGTTCTGTGCTGAGTGTCTCACCTGAGAGATAAGTGTAGCCTTTTGCATCCTGTAATTAGAAATCATTTTCTGTGCCGTTTCCTGCTTCAAAGGTGAGGTGTGGGGTCTCAGCAGCTCCTGTTTTCCCCCTGTTACTAAGTTACTTGAGAAAATTGATTGGAAACTCATGTCTGCTAGTATAAGTAGAAATTACAGAGCTTAACTGTGAACTGCAATGGAGAACTTAAAAAAAAAAGAAAAAAGAAATGCCTGTGTTAAGGAAAGTGTGATTTCCATTTTTTTTTATGCCACAGTTTGTTTGTGGGGTATTTTTGTCTACTTGTGATCACTCATGAAAGGAAGCAGAGGCTAAGGCAGAGCTTACTCAGCAGTAGTTGCAGGGGAAGCAGATGTGCATGAGAATGACAGGATTTTTAGCTTGGAGTGGGGCATGTGTCTGTTTGCAAGCATGCTCATAGTGTATGTGAATGTGTGTGTCTGTGTGTTCCTGCGATGTACGAGTAAACTGAGCAGAAGCCAGTCAGAGCTGGTTCACACCTGCTGTGGTTATAAGAACATACTTAGCATACTGCACGACTGACAATAATTTCACAGCTGCTTCTGCCTCTGATGCACAATAACTGGAATTTATACAGCTCACCCTTGCTCAATATGAGTGGACATTACCATCAGTGTCATTTTTAGATGAGGACCAATTCACCTTGTAGTCTTTGTACAATTAATTACTGTGTTCAATTACCATGACTAATAATAGGTTGAATATTACCATTATCCTATTACAGATACATGTTTGGTCATCCTGCCGTAAAGGCCAATCTCATCTGAAACTCTGCCATCTTTATCATGGGGATTTTTTCTCTCAGCAGTTTCACTCGGTTTGTATGCAGCAGATGTTCAGGGCCGAGGAGAATAATCCTAATCTCAGTATTTGGCTGAAGGCGGTCTCTGACATGTCACTGAAGAAGGGATGACATCATGGATGCTGTGCTGTTCTCGGCTGTTTTTATCTTTGAAAGAAGCCACTTTATATTTTCAGCATTTAGACACATGATTGGAATATATGCTATGCTTGTTACTAGGGATGATGATTAACGTATCAATTTTAAATTCTCTTACAGTAAATCGGTATCAGTTAACGGTTGCGTTGAAAGATGGAAATACCCTTTAGCCATGGTTCATTGGAGCTATGTATAACTGCATTGGAATGGTATGCATTATCATGCCAGTGATTTCATCTCCCGTTGTTGGGGATTACCATTTGATTCTCAGAATGTTTGAATCACATCGAAGCCATTTGCAGCACTTCCTACTTCCCCACATTTGTAATGGAATAAGCATAGATCCAAAGTTAGACAGGCTCTCACGGACACATTTAGAAGCTGCTCAAAGCTCAACTGTGGAGTTTGTCACCATACTCTAAAATTTAACAACATTACTGCAACTCGTTATGACAAAATACTTCACATCATTTTGCTTTGGTAATCTCATTTGCAACGCTGTCAGCAGTAAAGATTCAGATGCTGACATGGCATCCATCAAGTCATGCTAAAGACTCTCCAGGAACCTGCTACAGATATATATGTATCTTTTCTTTTTAATCCCTTACTACCCTCCTAACTCATCTTTTCCAAGAGACATGTATGTTCTCTGAGGAGAAAGAGAAGTGTGAGTTTTGGCAAACAGAATACTGGGTCATGTGTAAAGTACAGCCACATGGAATACTAGTGGCAGAGTGAGCCTGCCATCTGCTAATACCAGAAGTCTCTCTTTCTGTGGCCAATTTCACCATCCGGTGATGTACAGTAGCCCGAACTCACCAAGCACAAGAACAAAGTGATATTTGTTTGCAGTTTAATCTGTGGCAAAATGAACGAAAGGGAACATTCCTCGTGTCTCACTAGACCCAACACAATGTAAAGGTCATCCGTCTATCATGTGTTCTTGTTCGGGAACTACAATACAGAGGAGGCCATGCTGGGAACTCACTTGCTGTCTGGTATGCCATTCACACAAGGCCATATGTTGCTTACAGTACATAATTGCTGAGTAGGCCAAAGAGTATGTCTGTGCCTCAGGATGTGGATTTCTACATCACTAGTAACCAAAATAATGATGACATAGCGTCGATGACAGGAATCTTTAAGTGTCTGTACAGTCTATGATGATGATGATGACCTCTTTAGGTCAGCTGGACAAAGCTTCTAAAAATATTAAGTTTTCTCCAGCTAAACGTTTTATTCATTGGTAAAACTGACAAATACATTTACTCAAGTACTGTACTTAAATCTGCTCTAATCAGTATTTTTATAATAACAACAGAACACAGGGCAGCATGGTTGTTGTGATAAACCCACAGAAAATAAGCACTTGATTCTGTTGTTACCCTCAGCCCTAGCAGCATTATAACTGTTTTTTTTTTAAAGATTTGCATAGACACCTTTATTTATCAATAGACTGACAGGAAACATGGGAGAGAGAGGGGGGTGTGACATGCAGCAAAGGACCTCCGATCATGATTTGAATTGGGGTTGGCTGCATAGCTATATGGCATTTGCTCTAACCACTCGACCACCTGTGCGCCCAATTATAATTGTTTTTAGTTAAAAAGCTTTGATGAACTTTCTATCTGCTACCTGCCCATTAGCAAATAACAGGCGGTCAAAGTTAGTGACTTAGCCAGTGAACATAGTGGAACATTTAGCTGCTAAAAGAGCCCAATACAGGGTTTCTCGCAGAAAATGTCTTAGTTAAAGGTTGAATATGAAGAATATTTATTAAAAGCTATATTTAAAAAAAAAATAATACAGCCACGGGGCGTTTTGAAGGGTACAGAATGAAAGTACTGCTTTTCCATAAAAAAATATTTAGTCTGAATTAATATTTTTAAAATTTTTTGAGGGGTTTGACAATGACGTTCTGACACGTTCTGTGTACACTGTACCAGCCATTTAGCGGCCGGAATTGCGGGTTGCCAGGGTTGTCTGTTGTTCCGGCGCAGCTACTGTAGGCTGGCACTGGGTGAAATGGAGTTGTAAACAAACACGGCCGTGTTGGACTTACTAAAACCAGCGTTTTTTGCTCTCAAGTACAACTTTTCATCACAAAACTTCGAAGGTAAGACAGAATATCTGTTAGTCGCTGTAAATAAGTGGTTGTTTACCTTTGTATGCTGCTGGTTCACTGAGTTTTTAGCGCAATAATAGTGGTACTGTTGAACTCGCCAGGGTCTTAGCTTTCATATGAGATGCTATTTGTGTACCATGAAGTATCAAAACGGTAGCAATGGAAATGTGGAGAGTGGGTTGACTTTCTGACGCTATTCGGATTTTGATATTTGATCATTAACCTCTTAACGCACGCTGTTCCGTTCACGGGACGGGACGGATGTTAGGAGGTAGCCACGCGTTCTTCTGAATGTTTTAAACACCAACCCTTAAACATATATACTCATGCCGTACATTGTTGGAAAGCTTAGATTGTTCTGATTCATTCAAGACCACTCACGACTTATATGGTTGCTCACAGCCGTAATAGTATTAGCGATTAGCTTAGCTTCCCTTTATCCACAACGATCATCTTATGACACAGGACTTTATGTACAGCTCGCCAAGTATCCATTCTTGTGAAATATGAAATCCGTTTCCATAAAACCGGAATATTTTCCTCAATATGTCCATGTATTTAGTCCAACACGTAATGTAATAACACAAATAACAAACCATATACGGTCCGTTTACGTCATTTCCTGACCTGCGCGTCCATCTCAGAGTACACGTGACTAGATGTTTACGACCATGAGCCTCTTCTGCTTCTGACGACACCACACACAAGCCAATCGGTGTTTAGGCAGTACATGCAGAGACATTGCTGCTACTCCCACTGGGGTGTTACAATGTAATGTACCTCGGTGGTTTCAAGCAAGTCAGTTACAGCGAGGGTATGTTCGCTTCCTGTTTTCAAAATAAAAGCACCAACTCTATCGTTTTGGTTTTCTTAATAATAAAAGGCAACGGGTGTTTTATTTTGTGAAAATGACCGGAAGTACGTTACTCGCTAGGGCTAACTTGAGTGGCTCCGAATTCGCAGGAACAAAACTTTAAGCAGATGTTATTTGGACAAATTAGCGTCACATTGTTGATCTAAATGGCTACTTTCTCGCCTAAAAAGGTTAGACATGTGGATAAAGTGGTATATTTACAGAGTTAGAGCTAAAATAAAATCCGGCACCGGACCTGGCAACCCGACTGCTGGCATTACTTTTTGGTTGTTGCGACTACGATCTCGAGACATTAGATGGCGTTGTTCTGCTCATTCTACATATTCTACCTTTAAGGTGGTGGGGAGCAGTGAAACTGGGGGTGGGGTGGGCGACTACAGTCACCTGCAACTTCATTACATTACATTGGGAACACGTGAATACAATATAATTCAATCCAATACAACAGCTCTGCTATAAATGCTGCTCTTTTTTACATTGCGCCGCTAATATCACCTGTTTATTTGGAGCCATTCATATACTCTGAGCCGGTTAGCCTGAAACTATAGTACTGTTACTATAGTAACGTCACAGTTACCTGTCTGAGGATTAACGTTGTTAATGTTGACATCACATGGCTCTGCCGGTGTCATTAGTTTTTCGGGCTCTGCTGTTTTTTTTTCTGAGCAGGTTCTGCCTCAGATGATGTAGATATATGTTTTAACCAGCGGTCTGTGTTTGTTTCGTTAAACTTAATATCACTGTTAGCTTGTCTGTGTTATGCTAGCGGGAGGTACAGAGAGCTACAGGTGTGTTCAGGGTCGAAGTTAGACAGTCGGACACAGCAGTTCCGGCCAGTTGTCCTGCAGTAAGCATCGCTGCAGACGTTGGCTGAACATTAATAAACACCGCTGTAAATGTGTGCGGGAATTTCCCACATTATAAGTGTTGGATTTGCGGGAATCAATTAATTTTTTTAAAACATTTTTTTAAAGACAGGCACGTGTTGCTTAGGCGGCCACCTAAACTGTAAAGTGCTGTGGGAAACCCTGCAATATTTCTATCAGGAGTTGGCGGAGACCAAAAACAGAGCTAATAGGAGAGTGACTACTGGACTTTTCATTATGTGGCGAGACAGATAGTTCCAAATGAATGATATGGTTTCTCCATATGTGCGGGATGTGGAGGCAACTTATTGCTAACAAGTTTGCGATAGCAACCTAAAAGGCAACAATGTGTCAGTTCAAATTTGATGTACTTTTCCATTTCATGCTACTTCTCCTACACCACATTTCAGAGGGAAATAGCTTATTTGATAGTTATAGTTGCAAGTTACTTTACAGACTAATAATATACATACCGGTATAAAACATTGGATCAGCCAACAAAGTACAATAGTTATAGATTTAACTACACAACAGTTTGTAGTAGCAGTTCCACCTTGACCAGGTACAACATTTAAATGCTGTAATCAGTAATATGACCCAGCATTATAATACGTAATAATATAACACTGACAGGGGTCATTATGTCTTCAGGAGTACTTTTAATACTGTAGGACTTGTGTATATTGACAATTGTAGTGCTCTTTCTTTTACCTAAGTAAATGATCTGAATAGCCCATTTCTTTAGCCATTTAAGACACAAGACTCATTTTTGAAAGTGGTAAAAATAGATAAACCCTCCAGTGGTGCATTAAAACAAAACAATCGCCATCATTCATTTGAATCAATGAATAGTTTTTGTGGTATTTGAGAATTCAGTGTCTTTTAGTCTTGCTGTTCTATGGGCCATTATGGCCAGGCAGTCCTGAAACAGTACTTCAGTGTTCTCAGAACCAGAAGTGGGATGGAGCATCATGATACAATATTCTGTCTGTTCAAGTTTGATTTGCAGTCCTTCCACTCTCTCTTTGTCTAAAGCGTTCCACTTCCTCATTCTGTATTTATGGCAACAAAAACAACCTACAATTTGCTCTCCAAAAACAGTCCATTTCTTCTTTCTTCTGTTCATAAAAATAATAAGATCCCTTGTAATACTTCCATGGTTCCCGATTTTTTCTTTAGAAGGGAAATGTTGCTCAAAAATAGCAGCATAAAATCATTCTTTTATCCTCAGGTGCCAGACTATTAATAGTACAACAAAACATCAAAAATAAATTAATCACTATTATATGACCTAAAAAAAGAGCTGATAATGAATTAAAGAGAAACTGGGACAAGATATTCCTATATTTGAATGCAACTGTGAATGGTGATGAGAGATTTCCTGAGATTAGTCTTTGATATTTGGTGTTGGACGACTTCCAAGACCATGTGATGTAGGGAAGCAAGAAAAACAGGAATCCTCTAAACCCAAAAGCCTGCTGGCTTCAAACGAAGGTCTGCATGTGTGGGCGGCAGAAAGATGGTATGAGTAGTTAACGCCTTCCAAACTTTAAACCGTGTCCGGGGTATTCCTCGCTCTTCCGGGGATTTTGTGACTCTTTTATACCTCTATAAATTATACTGCCAGGAAAAGGTTATGAAAACATAACACTGTTGGCGTAGCTTAGTAACACAGTTTTAGGACAATTTCATGGTGGATGATGACTCTTATGTGATCTGATGGTTTGAATGTATGATTTATAAATCAATAAAACAGTGGACCAGTGTGTGTGTGTGTGTGTGTGTGTGTGTGTGTGGACACACTATACAGCCTTATTTCCGCCTGACTCACTCTTAGCCAATGGAATAACCCGTTTTACTCAGCACACACACACTGGCAGAATAAAGCTGAATGAAATCAGTTATGTAATATTGATAGCTCACAGTTACCTATACAAATTCCCTCTCTCTCCCTCAAAGCTCTTTCAAAGGTCAGTGTGGCAGGGGCATAAGTGCAACACACAATAAGGAAACAAGTCTTAATGGTGGCTTTATACTCCCCTAAAACCACATTACCATAGGAGACTTATAACTGCAGTGTGTCTTAATAACAGCAGGCATGAGTCATCAGGCCTGTCTTGCGTAACTGCATCACTTCTCCACCCAACTTGCTGCTTGTGCGCCACACCCCAGATTCATTCACACACTGCTCTGCTGCTGCCCAGCCTCCCATTGATGGGTGGGAGAGCACTACTCATCCTGTTCCATGCTGCACACAGCGGCTTACAGATTATTAAGAACTTGAGCAGCAAAACAGTCTAATGTCATCACTTGATTTTAATGCAGTTTTCTGCTCAGTGCAGCTGGACTAGAGATAACTGCAGAAGTAATTGATGTGTTGCATTCATCCGACTGTTGAGATTGGACTGGAGAGCAGTGGTGCTTCACTGCTGATTTGGGTTTAAAATCCCCATATGTATGAAACACCGGCCATGAGGACTGAATGGAGCAGGAACAGGAACCTCACGGAAGCAGATAGAGATGGAGGGAGGTGTCAGGCCACTGACTTCACCTGTACACACAAATTACAGCCAATCTCATTTGACAAAGTGAAACCACAGAAAAGATCAGTGTCACAATTTAGCAATGAAGGTTCATTCAAGAAATGTGATTTTGGAAATAGATTTAATTAACAATCTTCAATCAGTCAGCATGAAAATCTAAACAGGATTTTAATTATTGAAATATAATGAACTAATACCATTATATGAAATGGTCTGTTTATTGTATCTTTCAATTATTGTTTTAACAACTTAAAACTTAAAATATGCTCTGGGTGATTATTCTTTTCAGCTGATTGTGTGGTTTATATAGACTGGCAAGTTATTAGTGATTATCTGTCATTGAAAAGAGTGTGGCTGCACCATGTAATCTCCTCATGTTGTAGTTCCTGTAACTGAGCCAAACACACAGATAAGATTGTGTTTCCCTGCTGACATCAAGTGGCGACCGCGATAACTGCATTACGCCTCTGTTACTAAAACTGAAGGATTCACCTGGAAATTATGTTTAAAACCACAAACAAAAATCACAATGTAAGCATAATTATTGTGTTATATTGGTAAGGATTTTCTGTGAATATGACTCTAGAAAGTAAAACTGCCGAGGAGACAAATAATAAATATTGTTTGTATGTTATTATTTTAAAATAACACGCTTGTTAGTAGGAAAGGAATCTTTCTCCTCTAATGATCCAGACCTCAGAATTAAAGCTGTATTAACAATAGAGCTGTTATGTCTTTGTAGTGGAACAAAGTTCTTTATAATGGCAAAGGCATCTGATTGTCAACTGGTGTCGGTCAATCCAGATCCCCTAACATGGGCACTAACATGATTAGACATAAATAGCTCCTGTCTCAATAGACTGCGTAACTAGATACTAACACAGCAGCATGCAAATAGCTCACATGCCACAGAAAAGAGCCACTATACAATGCAATTTACACAGATAAATCCAAATTTAGGGTTGACACATTTACACAAAAGTAGATTCTTTTCAACAGTAACATTTTAGGCATTATTTTGCTTGTTTATTTGCTGTGTGAACAGTGGGCAAGCGAGAGAGGCAAACACGTGATCAGCCTGTAAAATTTGAAGACCAGCAAGGCAAATCTGGAATGTGATAGTAAAATGTGTGTTTCTCAGTAACAACTGCTAATTTAGTCTAGTTAACCAAAAACTAGTAAAACAACAAAAGGACTAACCCAGGATAGAAAGACAGCCAAACCAAACAGGGACCTTACTGCCAAGAATCCCAAATCTGTCCTTTAAGTGATTTTTTTTTCATTAGATTATTCAAACAAAATGAAAAACAGATGACTGCTCTGACAAATGCATCTTGTTTATTACATGAGCGCACATTTCACGCAGACTTTTCATGTAGAAATATGCAGGCGTTCCAAGGATATGAGAGGGGAAGAAGAAGTCCTGAGGGTATGTTAAACAGAATTGCAGAAATGTATACAATGTGCACATCATAACATACAATATACTTGATCAAGTAAGCTTGAAAAGTATGATTAGTCTACCAGAGCTTTGGTGTAAAACTGTTGACTCAGGGATATGTTCTGCTTTGTGCACACATACATTTGCTTCCCAGATAAACAATATCAGCCTCTCAGTAAAAAGATTTGTAAACTGGCTGTGTAAGATTTAGAATTGATATGTCAAGCAGCCGAACTGGTATTCTACAGAAAATATAAGGAATTTTGATACATTTACACAGATTCAGTATACATGGGCACCAAAATAGTTACAAACTGTATTTACAACGATGCAAGACATGGTAGGAAAATACAGAAACATTTCAAATACAGTATTGAACTAAATCTTGCAAAGTCGTTCCAGCGCCATCCAAAGTCAGCTTCCAGTTTTCCACAGATGACCATGTAGTCACAGAGAAATACAAAAATACTCTTCTGTTGTTCAGGATTACTCCACTCCTTTCATGAACTCCAAGAACTCTGTAAAGTTAAGGAAGGCCAAGTTAGCAAAGAGCTGCTAAGCCCCCAAAAATCAAACATGCTATGAAACTGTAAGATGAGAGGGAAATGTAAGATTTGTCAAGCAAATGTCTCTTTTGGTGAGTATTTCTGAGCTTCACATAAATGATAGATTAAAGGATGATGAATGCTACAGAAGTTTCTCTACATAACTATGTCACCATGTCTCTTCTAACAGTGTAACACACTTCAAACTCCTCACCATCGTAGTCAATTTTGCCGTCATTGTTCTTGTCCCCATCTTTCATCAGCTCCTCAATGTCGTCCTCAGTAATTGCTTCTCCTGTAGATTCAAGCATCATTTTCAGCTCGTCCAGGTCAATGTAACCATCTGCATTCCTGCACAGTAAAAAGAGAGTAAAATATATAAATTCACACAAGAAAGTTAAGCTTTGCAGATGGCAGCGGAGGAGGTGGTGTGTTTGTGTGACTGATCCTATCTTGCATTTAGGTGTTTGAGACCCATCACTGTGAGAGAAAAAAAAAGTATGGCAAGTTTATTCTTTGATGCTCAGGCGAGGTGTCTGGCTTACATGCAGTGGGTGTTTGAATATTCTGTGCTGTCAAAAAGGATTATGGAGCAAACTACATGCTGTACTCTGCAGAGCTTTTTGGCATTTTGTCAGTACACATAATTGCACATGTGGAGCACACTTTGATGGAACCACGCTATGAAGACCAATTTGAATTCAAGTCTTAAGTGATTTTCAGATAGTTTCATGCTCTGGTTGCAGATATTCTATCATTACATTTAAGGTATTTTTATTGTAATATTGTCCTCTCAAGGCATAAATTCTTCTACAGTAGTTCACTGAGACATAAACAGGACAAATTAGAAACAGAGTTTAAACGAGAAACTCACTTGTCGAACATGCGAAACAGCTCTGCCAGTTCTTCCTCTGACTTCCCCTTGCTGTCGTCCTTCATGCACCTCACCATCATGACTAAGAACTCATCAAAGTCCACCGTGCCACTCCCTGTGCATATTATAATACACTCCATCATATCTTTAAACTCCACACTGGTTAGAACACAATCTAATGTAACATACGAGAAGAAGAAAGTTGATTTCAAAAGTTATTTCTTTTTCTTTTCTTTAAAAAAAAAACAACCTATAATTCTAGGCCTTAAATGTCTCCTTGTGTAGATTCAGTTAAAGATGAAAATGCACATCGTCTGACAACATGACAAATACAGTAACCATATCCTTCACTGAAGATTTATCAATTATATTCAAGTTGTTATTCTTTATGTTGCACCATGAAAAAATCGAGATGACATGTACATCATCTGATATGCATTTCCCTTTAATTCACCTTGACATGTCTTGTTGTATTCGAGATCCTTGGCGATCATTTGACATTAAGTTGAGGGGTTTTGAATAATGCTTGTCTGCACTATATGATGGACTAGCCAACTGGTCTATGGGGTTGAAGAGATTAATAGCAACCAACAAATAATTTTGTTTCTTTTATGTGTTGTGATTTACCGTCTTCATCCACCTCATCAATCATCTCCTGCAGCTCTTCTGGTGTGGGGTTCTGACCCAGCATCCTCATCACCTTCCCCAGCTCCTTGGTGCTGATGCAGCCATCCTCCGCATCTTGTACGAAGATGTCAAAGGCGGCCTTGAACTCTACAACACCAAAGCAGCAAACAGAGAAACAGGGTGAGCCTCTTTACCTTGCAACATCAAACATATTATACGGTTGATATCATAATTCATTTATATTTGGGAAAAAATGACATTTTGATGCATATGTAAAGATACTGTTTAAAATACTTTATTACCAAAAATACTGATGATATTGCAATTTACGCACCATTTTTCTGTTCATCTGTCAGTTGCTCAACCTGCAAGAAGTAAAAAGTATATCAAAGTGTTACTATTCAGTAATTAATAACCTAACCCTCCCTAATTTAGTTACAGCTACCGAAGCAAAAAAGTTAAGCTAGTGTTTCACCTGTGGAATTAACTTAAGGTATCTTGATTTATGAAGTGTGAAATAGTCTCTGGACTAGATTATGTCTATGTGTTTTGATAACTTTTCGGTCAACAGAGGTAATATTTTTGGTCTCATACACTGGGCCATCCCTGACAAAACACAGAACATATATATCATATTTGAGAGCCAGTAAAAGGAGGAGTTAAAAATAAACAGACAGGAGGATCAGGAACCACAGATAAAGAACACAATACACAGTGCTTTAAATTAGCATAGCTGTGGATCTGGCCCAACAATAGAACAGTAATCCTGGAAAAGCTACCACGAATGAGAGAGGGAGACAGCTGCTTATGTAAGAGTTATTGTCTGTCGTCCACTATAAATTAAACACACACACATACAGACACACTCGTACGCTCAGCCCTCTGGGGATGATGCATGAAAAAAAATCCATCTAAACAAACACATGTAATGTACATTCCTATGTGTTTTTACTGTCTCAGCTGCACTGTTCACTAGGGGATGTGAGTGGACAGGACAGCCGGGTGACCATCCGGGGTGGAGGTGGACAGACAGCCACACAGCTCTCAGGCTCATAGATAATGCTGGAATTCAGCCGTGGGGGGTTTTATCTAAACCTGAAGCCTTTCTCTGGCACCAGAGAACCATGAGTGCAGAAGCATCTGAGCAACTGGCCAAAATTAGCCATGTGAAGTGGGACTGTTCCATTTGAAGTCGTGGATGAAACGGTGGAGTGCGGACCAGGGAACTGTCCTGTAAGTGACCTCCTGAGTGGCTCCTATCAGCTTTGATAGGGCTGAGGAGAACATCTAGAGACATATATGGTGTCAAGGCTCTTTTTGACATCAGCTGGTGATGGAGACGATGTGCTGTGTAAGCCGCATCAACAGGGATTTGTCAACCATTCAAGTAATGTCAATGTCAGATCTAATGAGGGGGACTTTTTTTCATATAACAAATGCATACACAAGTGCCAGAATTTCTATATAACACTCACTTAAATAGGATGGAATAAAATGACAGTCTTGCATAGTAAATCATTGATCATAAGTAACAAACTAGTAATAAATGTTAGGGATATATGTTTTTTGATCCAAAACAGCATCACTCTCATACCAGATCTAGTGCACACACAGATTTTTTTTGTGAGCATCCAATGAACCAAATCATTTCCATCCAGAGCAAACCAACTACACTCTTTCATCTTGCGTGAGTTGTGAGAGAACGTACCGCTGCCTTGTAGATGTCGTTCATGTTGGAGGCTCGTCTCCTGCCTGTCCTGACAGCGTCCTGACACAGAGGAAGGAGGTACTGTCCAGCTCAGGGCAGGACACTGGCCTCATCCTGGGAAGGTTTTATAGCTGGAGCTTGGTGCTGTCTGGTCCCTCCCCGGAGTGACCAGCCTCCCCTCTGTTTGTGCCTCAGCGTGTGTCTACGAACGTGTGTCTGTGTATGTGTGTCATTTGGCCAATCTGTCACAATCACCGGGCTCAGATAAAAATGCGGCAGCTCTTAGGGGGCATACTTTGGAAAGGAATGAGGAGAGGGGGGCAGGCATGGTGAAGCCTAATCTTCAGGGAGGGGGCTATAGAGACACTCAACATTCCTCTGGAACTAGACCAGAGACACAGAGGGGTTGATAGGCTGTGTGTGCGTGTGTATGTGTGTGTATGTGTATGTGTGTGGGGGTGGCAAAGGAGGTGAGAGGGTAGAGGCCAGGATGGGATACAACCAGACCACAGCCAGCAGACCATGAAGGGTGGAGAGAGAAAGAGGGTTAGGGCATCAAAGGAAGGTGTGACGGGTGTTAAGGTGGTTCAAAGGGATAAAAAGGTGTGTATTTCCCACAGTAGACATTTGCACATGTGTAACAGTATTAATGATGGCTCCATTCCAATTAGGGGGCCTAGTAAGCCAATGCCAATGACGATTATTCATGATAGCAGGGCCCTGGACCTGTAACACTGAAATGTAATGCAGCCATCAATAATGCTATTAGTTGCACCTGTGGTTGTACTGATAAGTCATGTCAAAATGTCTGCCATGAAAATGGTCTAATAGGTAAGACAGATCACAGTTTACTTAACTGTTTTTGATCTTTTCTGCAGCTGGAAACCATTAGGGAATTTCATCTTGTTATCTGTAAAGAAAAAGAGAGAATTAAGGAAAGGTGAATTCACGCAAATTACAAAAACAATGGGTTAGGGACATTTTGAGATTTGTGCCTTCAAAGCAATACAATGGAAGGGAATGAGATTTCATTTCTGGTTCTTCCAGTGCTTTTGATAATCCACAGACATCACCATGAACAGCTTCTACTGGAACTACTTTTTACAGAAGAAATAGTACCCATAAGCAGTGCTGAAACTGAAGTCTGTGGATTCACACACAGAGAGTCACAGAGACACTGTACCTGCAGAGACATATTGATGTTCAATTTTCAAATATTAATTTCAATAATAGAGCACCAGAAACAGAACTCTGTTAAAAGGAAGAGATTGAGATTGCCTAAGGAAGCAATCTCAGAAACAGCTTCCCCAAAACCAGAGCAAATAAAACCAAAACTATCTGCAGGGCTGATAAAGTTAAGTGATAAAATATGATTGTTGCTCATCTGAATGAACCAACACACAACCAAGGAAGCTATTATTGTCACCACATATTTAAACACATAATGTACCCACAGCTCAGGCAGTTCCTTCTCTAAGTGATTCATGAGGATTTGGATTCTTAGCTTTCATGTGCAACACAGGTTTACTCAGCAGAGGGTGCTGTTCACTACATATCGACTAAATTAAATTGTTGTTAGGCTGCCTCCGGATATCCAATTCATCAACAGTGGGGTAGGTGAGAAATCTGGGTCAAACAAACCAAACACTTGCAGACACATTTAAATTGAATTGTACACAGCACAAGACTTTGCTGCATTTTTTTTCATGTTCTTTGAAACAAGGCCATCTCGATCACTTGACTGTGTGATTCACACACGTGCTCTCAGAAAAAAGCTCACATACACACACACACACATGCACACACACACAGAGCATGCTGTGGCAGGCATTCTAAGTGACGAGTGATCATGCTGGTTTATAATGGGATGCTAATGGGAACTGGCACAGCTTACAAGCATCGTATAGCCGCTCGGAGTGAGGGAGAGGGAGCTCACACTGAACAACATACATGTCCTACTCTTACACAGATACAAGAATTCAACAAAGAAATTAATTGTCATCAATGGCACCGACTCCATCAGCTGAAACCCAAAGTGAACCCAAAGCATACTGATGAGTCTACAAGAGTCATTTGGAGAGCTGAGTGTAGTCTGGTGGATGCCAAGAATGATGAGCAGCTCTGCAGGGGGCACTAGATTCTAATGTAAAGCTTTCTTGAGTGTGCACATACATGCATGCCTGCACTCACACATGCTATATAACCAAAGACTGGCACACATCAAAGAAAGCATATGGAGTGCTGTTTCATTGGAGCTCTCCACCAATTTCCTCTTACAGAGGAAGGCTGACGAAAGAGCCAGCCATCTCTTCCACACAGCGCAATCAGACAGCGCATCTCAAATCCACAATTCACCGCGCACCGCTTTTTGAGGGGTTGCCATAGAAACTCTGCTGGGTAGTAGCGGGCAGAAAATGAGAGGAGATGAGTGGGGCTATTTCCCCCTCCACCTTCCTCTCTGCCACCACATTTTGTCCTCAGAGTGACTGCATTATTTTCTATTCTTTGCCTTCTATACGCATACATGCACACATCAAAATTACCAACACACCTGGGGGTCACAATTAGGGTTAACAATGGTTGTTTGTGCAGTAGAGCCAGCCATGCAAGTGAACCAAATCCACAAATCCAAATGATTACATTTCATGTCTCAGGCTGAATACTGGTATACATTGCTTTCAGTTCTTTTCTTCTTCTGTCTAACCAGGCTATGTGAAATGTTTTGAAGTTGCATGGGCATGCACATAGTGCTTGTGCATCCTACATGACATGATAATAGTTATCTGACTGATTTGAATTGACTCTGAATTTCCATCATCAAGCAAACCTTTTGCTACAGAAAAATATTATAGATTCCAAGTGTGCCTAAGGCGTAACATCTCATGTTGGCAGCACTGAATCAGCTGGACTACATTTGGGAATATCTGCTAGTATACACATCATACATCATGTCAATTTAAATACTTGTGTGATATAATGATTGGACTGACTTGCAGCTGAGCTTGAAGCATAGGTCTTGTGCGCTCTCCTCCTCCCCTCTGTCTCCTCACCTCCTTGATTGCCGAGGGGAGGAGGGGGCTGAGCCTGTCAGCTTCTCTTTCTTTCCCTCTATTCTTTCCTCCTTTCCTCTCTCGATCCATTCCCCTCTCACTTTGCCTCCTTTCATTGATGACCAACCTGTCAGCAGCTCCTGTTGTGGCAGGCTGTGAATACTCTGCATGTGACTGAATGACACAGATTTGTTTTTTCACTATGAAAGCGTCTCTGCCTGTCCAATGAGCATTTTTGCGGAGAAGCCCATTGTCTCATCAGTGACAATGTCAAACCCAAATTGAGGGATTTGTCTTTAGTGATACTTTGCTTCACTGCGTTCAGTGGGTTCTTTCCGAACTCTTTGCGCTGAGGCACTTGGTGTTACGCAGTGTTCCCTATATCAGAGCTCTAATGAGCCAGTGGCCACATTAGCTCCAGCACCGATAGAGCCACTCACTATCTCTCTGCTAGGGGGGAATGTTTTCCAGTCCACTGGACCACCAACTCGCCTACCATCCTTTATACTCAAACCCGTCCCTCTCTCCTCAACTTCAATAATAGTGTGCATGAGACACCCAGAAAAGATTTCTTCTATGATATATGGAGGATGTAGTTCCTTTCAAGCAAGAGAGAAAGTGTTTCTTCTACGTTTTTTGAATATTTGTGAATAAAATAACATTAAATGATATTATATTATTATTATTATATATATATTAGTACATATATCAGAGGTTTGCTAAAACACATATGCACTGTCCATGTGTGGCTTTCCTCATGTATCTATTCATATATCATGTTCCTAAATATATAATGAACTGAACTGAGGGTTAACTCCAACCCTGAACCCTCTGTAACAGCTCAAAGAATAAACTTAATACTGTTTCTTTTTACTTCATGATTTTTCTGAATTCTATGAAAATTGTTTCTAAACACACTTTTAATATGTTTCAGAAGTCTTCTACAGAAAATTACACATTACTTTTGTTTGAGGTCTAAGAGACACCTGAAGTAAAACATTGTTAAATAAATTGTGATCCATACCTGTGATTTATTTCGACAGTACTGTTTATGCAGTACTGCCCCTCCCAAATCTCAAGTAGATTTTGGATTTCTTACAAAACAGGTTGTTCATAAGATATTTACCCAACCACAAATATAATGTGTCATCATCTTGTACGATAACAAATACAAATTATGTAAAATAGTAGATAAAACTGACCCTTACTAGTGATCTATATTTTTTGTTAAAGTTAAATTGGCAATTGTGTGTAAATTTCTGAACCCAAGTTTAATAAATAATGTTTTACACTTGATTTTTCCACACACTCACAGTTTCAACACCACAAGTGTTGTAACACTGCCTGCAACAACTACAATATTTGTTAGTAAAATATGTACAAACAATGGATACCCATCTTCATCGTGGTTTGTATGGTTTGTGAGAAATGTATAAAGATGTATAAAGAGACTCATAACAAACCTCCATCATAGATTTTCTCAAATTTGTAAAAAGTAAATCAAAAAATTTAATTTTAATTTTAAGTTAGTGATTAGCTGGACATTTAGTCAACACAAGCATATAAATTCTGAAGTGGTTTCCGTGCTTAAAAACAAGTTTACAGAATGTTTGACTTTGCAATGAATCACACCTAAATATCTTCAGCTATCAAGATTTATTAACTTGTTAAAGACACCACAACTGTTATTTTAAATGCTGATAATTTATATTTCTACATTTTAACAACCTATAATGCCAAAGAATACAAGTTGCCATTTTTATAGTGTTACATTTCTAATTATAAGAAAATTAATGTTCTTAAATACATGATCCATACAACATATAAAACATGAACATTTTCCTTATTTTGCATATTAATACTGTTCTTATGGTCATTTCTACAGTTGCTAGGTCAGGCTTTTATACATATTGAGTCTTAGTAAATTAAAAAAAATAAAAATTGAAAAGTCTTTTTTAACATATTGCCATTTTTTAATATATTTTTAAAGACATAGCAGTAAGGTACTGTCCTTATAAGCCCTTATCCATGTAGCGTTGCCTGTGTTTGTGAAAATTCTCCTTGCGTGCACACACACCCATTTTGGATTTGTCAGTGTCTTTACCGTCTCCTCTTCCCCTCAAATAGCAGTGCTCTGAAATGGAATCCAAGAGCCCTCAGGGTTTCTGACTATGTTTCAGTCATTCCTAAGTAAAATGAACAGCAGTATGACTTGCCCATTATTCAGTTTAAAAGTTGGTTCTAATAGGAGTGTTTTAAGAGGAAGGGGGTCACGGTTTTCACTGTTCCAACTTATATCACCCCATCTTTAGACTGCCAGCTGCTATTTAGAGCTTAATGAGAGCTGATATGCAAAATCTCTGCAGTCAGATTCTGGAGAATGGTCATCTAAATGTAATATAATACCATACATAATGTAGGAACACTGATTTGAAAATGGTCATTTACAGGTACATATTAAAAAATATGAGCATCCTAATCAAAATGTGTAGAAATATTCATTTAAATATGAAAATCATCAATCACCATGAATGGTTCATTAACCGACAAGACGGCCCCTATTAAAGAATGTATGACTGTAAACTCCTTATAAATTAACTGGTTATTTGCTTTGTCAAGAACATAAACTTATGCAGAAATCCATGAAAGTGGCCTGATGTGTCCATTAAAAAAATGTAGATAGCCTCAACAAGTGTAATGCATTCCAGTGTTAACATTTTTCATGTGATTTTGGGGAGTGGATGGTGAGTCTGTTGACATTTTGTGCAGAAATTCATGCTTTGCTGCTGTACATCATATTGCTGATTTTTACTTTAGTGCCACCATGAGGTTACCATTTCTAATGTGTGTTTAAGTCTCTTGACAACCACTGAATAGATTGCATTAAGTGACATGTGAACTCTGACTTTTCTCTGTTACACCACCATGACGTTGACTTTGTAGTCTTGAGTAAAATGTCTGAACTATTGGTTTGATTGCCATGTAAATTTGTACAGACATTCATGTCCCCCCACATGAATTGCAATAACGTTGGTGACCCCTCAACTTTTCATGTAGCACCACCATCAGGTCAAATTGAATTTGTTCAATACTTTGGTTTATGACTGAATACTTGTCAGCTGGTGGCTGTAGACTCTTATAAGCTCTTTTAATGTATTACTGTAATGCTGTTTTCTATTTGCCATTACTGAACTGTGCTCTGTGAGTAGTGTTCAAAAAGAAATATTTTAACATGACTCTAAGCTGCACCAGTCCTATTCTACATTACAATATGCCAATGTTGTCCAAATCATGAAATGCCTAATCTGCACCAAAATATTAGTATTATTTGTGGTTCACCTTTGCTAGAAGGAAATAAAAATCATGCTGCCTTATTTACAAACCTTAGTACTGCTATTTCGGGCTAACAACATGCAAAACTGTTGACGTTCTGTACAATAACTAGAATAATTCAACCTGTTTTATTGCCTTAAAGTGCATCTTGGTGGAAATATGTGTTTAGGGGATGCAGCTTTGGTAGCAATTATAGCAAGGGTTCAGGTACAGGAATATTGGATGAGTGTATAATATAATCATGTTGTTTAAGAGGAATCTCGCAAATGAAACCACTAAAGTAAAAACCCTGCAAGTGCAACTTTGGAAGAGTCCAGCTTTATCCTCTGTGAGATGTGAGTCCAGAAGTACAGTTTTATTTGTTATACAATTCACAGAACTGTCTGGGGATGAATGCCCTCAAGAGACTCATTCATAAGATAAATTGGCCTGAAATTCATTGGTCCTGCAGACAGTCTATGTCTCCCTTTGTATGTCTCACTCTGTCTCTCTCTCTCTCTCTCTCTCTCTCTCTCTCTCTTTCCTACTTTCCTGTGCACACACTCACACGCACACACACACACACACACACACACACACACACACACACACGCACACACACACACACGCACACACACACATACACAAACACACACAAACTGTCATAAAATCACACAAACGGACACGCATGTCCCTTCATGTCCTTGTGTTATTCAGGGTTGCAGTGAGCGCAAGCTAAAAGAGGAGGAAAAAAACACCTTTGCATTTGTCTGTGTTGCTGAGGTCCAGCCTTGGGCCTACTGGGCTTCAGTGAAGTGTGCTGTGATTTGACAAGGCCAGTGACGAGAGGCACTGTAAATATCTGGCTGTCATGTGACTCACTTCATGGCCTCAAGGAACCAACGAAAGGTCAATGTTTCCTGATGCCATTGCCAACAACTAAATTAAGTGACTTCATCTCTTGCTCATGCATCTGTCCCATTTTAGGAGATGGATACATTGGAGGTGTTGCATCACTTTGCTCATGTACTGCAAAGATCATTCAACAAGCATCCATGCATACACATAAAACATACATTGGGTTCATTAAACAAGCTCGTCTATACCATACATATACCACACACACCGTCAGGCATGTGGCACGTACTCACAACCTCCGGGTTTGTCTTTGTGCATGTCATGTCTGACAGTGACAGCAGTGTATTAACACGTCTGCACAGCTTCTTTCATAAAGCAAACTGTGATCCATGGTCTTTATCCAAACGCAGTGCAAAAGGTTAAATAGCATCATTAACCTCAGTCACTAGTTACATAAAAGAAAGAAACTCTGCTTGAAATCAAAAGTGCAGAATATCTACTGTGAATGTGTGTGTCTGTCATAAAATGGATTTGGGGTCTTACGTTTATCCAGCATACTTAATTTTGTCCATTTCTTGGTGCTAATACATTTATGCCAAAGTGCACAAGCACCAAAGATTTTGTCCTCTGATTCAGATAACAACTTATTGCACCAAGAAAAAAGATTTAACATTGCTGTTAAACAGAATAAGTTGCCAGTACATGTGAAAATTAAGAGAACCTGAAGGATGTTCAAAAACAGGTTAAGAACAGTCAAATATAAAGTAATTTGTGGGAAGGAAAAGCAAAGCTGGGAAAAGGGAGTTATAGCCAGTGGGTATTTTAAAGCAAAGAGAAAATAGATGCTGACAAATATCCAAAAATCCTGAAACTCTGTAATGCCTCCAGTGGAAAAGCCTCCAGTGGAATATCTGTCCATGTGCTAAAACATTCATCTCACTGATTAATTGGGGAATTTAAATCAATTTTCCAGTCCATCACTGGTCTGTGCCCATTGAGAATTAAATGCTCCTTAAATAAAATGTGGTTTACTTTGTACAGTTTACTGTGCCATGGGGAGAGATGGGAGATCATAGAGGAAATAAGTTATTTAGAACAAGCAGCCAAAGCAGAAGAGCAAGGCTGGCAAGTTGTGGGTTTCCCCCTGTGGAGGCTGTGGTGGGATAAATCTAACATGTCTGGGATCTTTGTTTAAAGCTTTAAGCACACTGTTATGTCAAATTGACAAATAAGAACAGCCAGCGCCTCTGGTTAGAGACAGTACAGCAGTGTGGGCCAGAGGTACAGTAATGCACTTCATAACCAAAAGAACACACAATAAGAGGGATAGCCCTTCGGTATATCATCAGTAATTTATTCTACAGGCAATCTATTGGTTGAAAAAGTATTGTAGAGTCTGAGTCAGTTTTTCAAACTAGATAATCAGCCGTCTCTTATATGCCAATCATTGTTGCTGCAGTGTTGCATCAATGATCGCTTTAAGATGACTTGCAATGTAACAATACAGTTTCTCTCAAGGGTATTTTTTCTTTTCTAATTTTATTTCTTTTGTAGT
Organism: Scomber japonicus; assembly: GCF_027409825.1. Classification (NCBI taxonomy): domain Eukaryota; kingdom Metazoa; phylum Chordata; class Actinopteri; order Scombriformes; family Scombridae; genus Scomber; species Scomber japonicus. The sequence goes on along the minus strand of NC_070581.1, from coordinate 22,979,160 downwards.
TTGATTGCTTCCAAACATCTCAGAAGCATATTTGAAGGTCCAGTCAAACCGATTATTGTCTGCAAAAGACCTTGAAAGACTGTCTCACTGCTGTTCTTATTAATTTACCTGTGTTTTTTGTTAAGGTTTTACTGTAACAGTCTCAAAATGGCCATGGCACAAACCTCATGCCAACAACTCACTGTACCCCATTTGGGAAAATATATGACAGTATATTTAAATACTGCGATTGATTCCAGCAGCATTATGGTCATGGATTAATTACTAAATGGTCCTACCGGCTACAGCCAAAGAAATCCAGGACATCAAGTGGCCCCTGAGTCAGAGGTTGTTATCAATTCTTGGCAGAAAGTCAAATAGCTTAGTCAAAAGTTGGGACTTTGATTTTAATCCCAGTCTATGTCCTTTAATATTAAGTATCTGCTGAGTAAAGTCTTATATTTATTTTGATTATATTTGGACTATATTTTGCTTATTTTTTGCATAAAGCAACATAACCATGTGTGACAGCTAAGCAGCAGAGTAGCTCCACTTAAAGAAACCTGCATCCAAGGAGTCCTTCGAGGGTTTTCTTGTATTTTGTATTGTGACTGGTAGTATTTTGTAGTATTTGTAGGGAGACATGCCACTGTGGATCTGCTTTTGTAAGAAGCATTGGTCATTATTTTGACAATATGTAAACACAATGCTAAAGTTCAAGTGAAGTTCATAACCAACAGAGTTATAATATATAAAAAGCACTTGGAGTTACAGTTAGCCTGCAAAACTTATGCTCAAAAAGAGCAAATCCATGCTTGTGGTTGAGATCTATCACTCAATATTTATATATTTTTTTGTGTTTCTGAAATGTAGTTTTAATACACAGAACTCTTTAGTCACTACTGTGTCAGGTGAAAGTCAGAAAGTAGCCAAACTGACCTCATGCCAGATGGCAGAGAAAAGTCATAAATACTATAGAATCTAGCATCCATTCATTTGACCAAAAAACATCTAAAGTTTTATGGATATCTAAAACAATTACAACAGCTGTACAAGCATAATATATTATACCTTATATTATACCATTGGTGGCATGATGTGGAGTTGGTCTGTGTGAATTTTTAAAAAGCACATACATTGTGTGTTTTCTCTGTCAGGAGAGTTTGAAAAGAGTAGAAATGTGAATTTACGCAAAACCTGTGTTTGAAAATGTTTTAGTTGTCCAACACATCTGTACAGGTGCTTCTTTTCACCACTGAGACAGAAGCAACATGTCATCTGTCTCAGCAACAGATGAGTTGGTCCTAACACACCCTCATAAATGTTCAAATAGTGTTGATTGTTGCACTGCTAGATGTGAATTTGTAAGAACAAACGACTTATGAATCTTTTATAAAGGACATCATTTATTTATTTCATAGTTCACTGTTTGCTGATGTGTTACACAAATGACAATTTATTCTGGGGAGGTGACGAATAAACAGACAAAATATTACTTGACAAACATTTTTGTTTTTATAATAAACCTTTTTATAATACATTTCTCACAGTGAATTGAACTGAGATGATCAGACTGTAGGCTGTAAGACTGTAACTAATGCTAAATTAAATTTTGATTAAAAAATAACATGCTGCAGCTTCTCCGATGTGAGGATTTCTTGCTTTTCTCATATCAATGTTAATTGAGGCCCTTCACGTTTTTAAGTGCTAATCAGACTAAATGAGCAGTTTGGGCTGTAGGAGCTTGTAATAACCTTGACATTTGTTTAGTTTTTTTGACATTTTATAAATTACAGTAGGTGAAGAAATGATTGATCAAATATGCAGCCCTCAGTAGCTATCTGGAAAAAACTGCAGTCATTTAAGTGTGGAGGAGCATCTAATGAGACATCATGCAATGCTAGGCAATGCCATCGAGGTCAGCTTTGGGACAAAAACTCACCCAGGCAGGTAATTCATGACTTGGGCATGCTATTGGCATTTTTATGAAAAGATATAAGATGGCAGTAACAAGCAAAACAAATGTGTGTCTGTGATTAGATTGCCCTCCTGGTTTTATTTCAATAAAGAAGGACTATCTCAAGATGTGTGTAGCACAGCGTTCATTTTCACTTGCCTACATTTTAGGCTGAGTTTACCTGTTGGCCATCTTCTCTCCAGATGAATCCAGTTCATCTCAGGCTGTCAGTGCTAGTGCTGACCAGGCTGATGGCTCTAGTGATTATATCCATCTTTTTCCTGTAATGAGCAATTACTGAAGCTCCTCTCCAAGATGTTGAGAGGGTTGAAGAAGTGGTTTGGGATGGATTAAAGCTGACGTCAACAGCAAATGCAAATGTGCTTCCTGAGCTTTATGTAAAAGCTCTGAATTGGGAGCTTAGCTGGGGAATTTTGTCCACATGCTCCAACCCATTCTTGTCACTGCTGGAAGGATTGCGTGGTCTCACTGATGGGTTGGACAACCAGCTCCCTCAGCTTTGAAGCTGATAAACCTTTTAAAACCATGACAAATATTTTCCTGCAATTTTGCCAGAGGAAAGGCAAAGAAATGAAATAGGTAACAGGCGCAGGAATATGAAAATTTACTCCATCCACCTCAAAGTCACCGCTATACAGCCAAGTTTTTTCTTTTAAAGGGCCAAAGTGCTTTCTCCTGCACAGCTTTGAGCTCATACTGCAGTGATTGTCTCTTCCAGAGCTGACTTCCATTTAAAAAAACACATTATCGTGTAACCGAAAGCTCTTGCATCAATATGGCAGCCAATAATAACCGATAATGTCGCCGTGTGGAGACATGTGGTGAGAAGTGGAGCTGTGATCAGCAAGCGTTTTACTGCACAACCTCCATGTCAGTTGCGGACATGGCTGCATGGCACAAGTTAGGCAGCAAGGGTGAGACATCCAGTCAGTTTCCATAGTGATGTGGTTGAATGGAGGGGATTAGCAGAGGCAGTGTGGTGAGAAAGGATTGCAGGCTTCTGTCAAAGCTCGCATTTAAAGAGCTCCATGTCGCGGCTCTCTCCTATTTGGTGATTCTGATGATGGACTCGTCGTCACCCTTCATTCCCCACACTTTGCCTGACACAGACATGTTTTATGTGCACTGAAATGGCTTCCCTCTTTTCTATGGCAATCTTTCAGGTGTAAAGTACTTAATGAGCCAGTTACAGTAACATATAACCTACTGCTAAATCCAAAACCAATCCAATGTGTCATGTGCAAATATGAATATTGAAAGGGTATAGGTTGGAGTAATAAGTAATCGTCTTTAAAAGATTGTTTCCGTAGTGCATTTTCAAGTGATGAGAGACAAAATCCACATTCCTCATTAAGTTTTTTTTCCAGCTGGTATGATGCTTCAGTTATCCAAAACAGTCAAATCAAGTTTATAGTTATAGTAAGTTACTGTCCTTTTACTACAACATTTCCTCATGGTGTTTTTCTGTTGAGCTGCAGTGGAAGGAAAGAAAAAAAAGAGGAATGTTTGTACTAAAAAGACAAATGATGGTAAACAATGACAATGGCAAAACAATGAATCCGTCTATTAATCGATTAGTTTTATGGTCTTTAAAATACAAAAAAATCTTGAAAATGCTTGTCAGTTTCTAAAATCCAAATCTTTCTAAAGGCCCTGTCCAAAACCTACAAATATTCAGTTGAAAGTGAAATAAGAAGCTGAAACCAGTTCATATTTGGCATTTTTGCAAGAAAAAAATGACTTAAATGATTATCAGAAGAGTTACCCATTAATTGTCTGTCAATTGACTAATCAATTAATCGTGTCAGCTCCAGACAAAGTCCTTCTACGGCTGAATATAGTTGAAAATGGTGAAAAATATCAATCACTGTTTCACAATGCCTAAAATATTTAATTTAATAAATTATTTTGCCCTGATCAATAGTCCACCATCCAAAGATATTCAGTTCACTACCATACAAGACGGATTTTTAACAAAATAAAGGTCAAAACGATTAATTAATTATCAAAATAATTGGCTTTACAACACAATCTACTAATGGATTAATTGAGGAACATTGGAAGATCCAATTTATATGACTAATTTGTACAGCTGAGGATTCCTTGATAGATTTATAGACACATTTGACTACATTTTTGCACAGAGGGAAGACAGAAGAATGAGTACAGCAATAGAAACCTGTTTCAATGACAGACTTGGAAAATGTGCTTTAACTCTTTTTTTAGGACCAAGAGTTCACATTAAGAGCGTAATCCTTATCACCATAGCTCACCACATGTTAAGTTAGTTTTGTGTTCAATCTCAGTCACAGTGCCTATCCCCCCACAAATAATTACCATAATCAACTTTCTCCCCCAAATTATCAGGAGTCTGATTATTGTAGATTTGTCATTCATTTGTAATCAAATTGCTTTAATCCCATTGTTTGTATTTTTTTATCTATTATTTTGCAGCCCTGGTTGTAATTAGGACATGGGCATGTAATTAGGCCTTACCAAAAAACAAGAATGGGAGCTGAACTGCAAGTTGTAAGAAGAGCACTGTAACAATAAGCCTAAAACAATTAAATTATGGGGTATAATTCTGCTTCTTTTTTACATGAGAATGTTCCTTTAATACATTTAGATTACCTTATTAGTCACATTGCTGAATCATTTTATTGACGTATATTGCAGTAGAGACTAGAGTCAAAAACATGTTCTCAAAGGTATGTATAAAGCCCAGAAGGAAAATGTATAAAACAATTCAAATTGAAGACCAATATTGCTTTTAACACACTTTTTTTGGGGGGGGACAATTTGTTCAGATCTGAAGGAAGCTAGTTACTATGCCTTCAGACATACAGTAACCATCTGCTGCCATCACTGAAAGCACTTTAGCAATTTTTAAAACATGATTTCTATTTAATCGAAGAGCAGACAAGAAGGGTTTGCTGTACTAGTGCTCAGGTTCAATGCCAATGCTGTCGCTGACCCTGAGTGAAAGAAGACATTTGAAGGTTTCCAGCATAATAAAATGAAGGAACATGTGCACTTTATCAAAAGATATGAAATTTCTATTTGCACTTCTACACCAAAAATAGTCCACTCACAGTTATTTGCTTATTTTAAAGCAAAATTAAACATATAGGCCTACTGATACCACAATGCCTATTGTTCCTTCATTCACCCCAATTGATTTGGGGAGGGGGCTCGTGAGATGGATGTACACAGTATTGCCTTACATATGAAAAATGTCCAGAAAAAGGAAACAAAATTAAAAACTTGCCTGTAAATGAAAACAGTAGGAAAAATACAGAGCATATGAACAAATCTGACACCGTAAATGCAGTAAAGTCTGAAGCAACAAGACATGAGCAGTTATTTCATGAGTAGATTGAGCTTTGTCAATTCTTATTTGAATGTAAGACATTGTAAGTTGTTGCTCACTGTGCAGCTAGGTCTGTGATACACTTTAAGTTTTTCTATGTTTTCTAGTGCACTTGGTGGTAGAGAGCGCTATCTTACATGTCAGTCCCAAAATCTCCCATAGGTGTTTAACTAGGTTGAGATCTGGTGACTGTGAAGGTCATACCATATGATTCACATCATTGTCATGCAGTATCAAAATATTCAGCGACCCCTCCTGCCCTATGGATGGGGGGCATTGTCATCCTAGAGGAGACCACCCCCCATCAGATAGAAATGTTTCATCAAAGAATGAAGGTGATCACTCAGAACAACTCTGTATTGATTTGCAGTGACCCTTCTCTTTAAAGGGATAAATGGACTCAAACCATGCCAGCAAAAAATACCCCCCACAGCATAACAGAGCCACCAGAGTCTCTCACTGTAGGGGTGAAGCATTCAGACCTGTACCGTGTTTCCTTTAATCTGCCACCCGTCTGTATCTAAATAGACTTTTAGTGCTCGGGAATGTCTAAATAAATGTTTTCTAACAGGGTAACATTTATTGCAACCGCCCCTGTAATTGTATTACATTGTTCAGCTCATTATAAGAATCAGTCTAAACAGATTATATCCATAAATGTGAGTTTGTCAGCAGTAGAACCAGTATATCCAATTTGCCAAATGACCTTTTTATATTGATAATATTGTTTGTAACAGTCGTTTAAGCTGTTGTTGCTAGAATGCAAAAGACCTGCAGATACATGGCTCTGGGATAATTCATTTCAAAGCCCCCTTTAATCTCTGACATGCGTTTGTAGGTTGGCGTATATTTCTGCGTAGCCTAGATGTGCTTTTTAACCCTCAGAAGCCTAATCTGCACCATTAATGGACTTTTTGTAGAAGTTAATTAACCATTTTCAATGATAGCAGCACAGCAATCCCAGTAGAGAGCCATATAAGGAGAGAGAGACGGAGACCGATTATGCTGTTGCCTAGCAACACATGTACAAAATTTGAAGCGATTTAGTGCCCCCATACTGGTTATCATGGAGGTCATATGTTTACTAAATCCACACCGTGTGCTGGCTGTCACACAGGGCTGTCAGCACATCAACACAAGTACCTGTCTCCATCCTGCTCGCTGCATGTTGACGTACTGATGCCAAACATGTTAAACCTGCAACTAGGCTGAATGTCTCTTAAATCATAACTGTCTAATTCCTTGGATTTGCAGAAATGGCATTTCTTTTGAATGAGTGGCAAATGCTACATGAGAAATCCCAACAGAGAAAAAAAATGGTATTTTTCAGCATGTGGGGTTTAACTTCTTCGCATAGTTGATCCCTTCAGGAAGGTAAAAATGAGAGTTTGAAAAAAAAAGAAAAACACCAAGGAGAGAAACAGAGCATGCTCCACAAATTTGGCAGGAGATTCACTCAATATTCCTGAAATATCATTGGCCAGCCCACCTCTCTGATTCCTGCATCCCACAATACTTCACTACGCATGTAAATAATATCTGGCAAAAGCTGTTTGTTATAAAAAAAAAACTGTCCTCTCAGCTTGTTTTTCTTGCTTAGAAATTGTGTGCGTGAGAGAGAGAGAGAGAGAGAGAGAGAGAGAGAGAGAGAGAGAGAGAGAGAGAGAGAGAGAGAGAGAGAGAGAGAGAGAGAGAGAGAGAGAGTGAGAGAGAGAGAAAGGAGGCATACAAAGAAAGGAAGACAGAAAGAAAAAAGAAAGAAGCGTAGGCAGGAAGAAAGAGAGAGAGGCAAGACAGAGCTGCTGAGGCACTCACTTCACAGCAATTTAGGTCATGCTAAACAAATGCTATACTAAAGAAGCACAGACAAATAAGAGCATGTAGCCTTGAAGTGATTTCAGTGTCTGTGGAGGTTATACACAGTGGAGATCACAATGCAGTGACTGGAAATGAAAGAAGCTGTGTACACGCAGTGATGTCTCGGGTGTCTCTGTACAGCACGTGCAGGTGTGAGGTAAATTTGATCAATCATTCCTGGGAGGGCAGACCAAATTAGATTTATGCCTTATAAAGAAATATTGAGTGAGCGGTTATTCAGTTATGCATTACTTCCCCAGCAAAATATGTGTAGTCCAATCCCTGTATCACCAAGACACTAGTGGTACACCGCAGCGGTATTGTACTCTACATTCTCTCAGTGTTCACAAGTCACAAGGAAAAATGTACAGCAGCAATCACGGTTAGAGGCTGATGAAAACAAAGAGCGGACAGCAACCCAAATGTGGAATCCTCATTCTCACTGTATAGGCTCTCAGCAGTCACCAGATTACAGTTAAACAAAATAATACTAAAAATGGGATGTGTACACAATTTTAGTAGGAGAAAAACAAGTCTGCGACAATATGAATAAAATATGTGAATTGCTTATGATTAGCATACTAATGACTAATCATCATGCTAATCAGTTCATTTGTGGCCTCAAAATTGTGAGACTGGTGTTGAGAAATATGAGGCCATGAAAATGCATCTGAAAATATGAGGAATACTCAGAGAATTGCACAGAGATTACAAAGCAGTTAAAACAATCATTTAGAGGAGAGTTCATTAACAAGTAGACATCAAGGGAGAAAATGGAGGGTAGATTGATCCTAAGGAGGGGATTTAAACAATACCTGAGCCATACAAAGAGATTTTTTTAACATTAAATTTGTGATATCCTCAAGTTAATTTTTTTTTTTTTTTTTACCTAAACCCATATTTAAAATCTAAAATCAAACAAATTTAAATATTGTGTTTATTTAATATTTCATCTTTGATTTAACATTTTGTCTTTTTATTCTGATTTTAGTCAATTAAACCAAAGCATGAGGTGTGCAATTTCATCTTTACATTTTAATCATGTTCTGGTATAATATAGGAATATATTTGCTTTGGTGTGGTTCTCAAGTGTATATATAATATATAATAGTATATTTAATAATAGTATATATAATACAATAATCATGAGTGTCCATAAAAGGCTAAACATTGGTAAGAAACCAGCAGGGAAACAGGTCTATGTTAAGTGAATGGCACCTTGGTTGCATCCTTCCACCACATTAAGATGATTTTACGGCTAATGGGCCAGTAAAGAGGGGCAAACCCAAGTCTCAATCTCAGTCACATTTTCTAAAAGCCATTACAAGAAAGGACAAGTAATCCCAGCCTAATGGAGCACGTACAGCATTCCACAAGGAACCAAATACAAGCTTCCCATTGAAATTAAGAGACTATGGTCTGCTGGAGAAAAGGGAAGTGAGCTGTATCAAAGCAAAGCTGCAGGGTTAGGAGGTCAACCGGCTGAGCGTACATGTCACCAGCTTATTGGACATGCCTGTGTGCTCCATCAGCAGGTGTATAAATATGTGTCATGTTTCACACCCAATATCCGCAGGGACGGCAACCCAGATGGGATTTTAAATGCTGCATTTCATGTGGTAGGTTAGTTCACCCCTCATTGGGTTTGCCATCTGGTGCCCTCTCAGCCTGTGATGGGAACACACTGGAGTCTAAATGTTCCTGATCTCACTGCCAGAGCATTTCCAGCAGTTTACAGTCAAGATGCACTCACTCCACTTCAACTTAGTGACATTCAAAACAAAACAAAAAAAGTGTATGTACATGTTCTGAGTTTCAGCAGGAAGCTAAATGGCACCACCAGGCAACACATGTGGAGTTTGCAAACTAAAAAAAACTACAAGTATGGAGACAAACTACAAAGCCTTCAAATGTCGTGAAATCAGGCTTTAAAGTGTAGATAACCAAAAGCCAACATGACATCACTGTTCACGCAAGAAAAACAGCTGATCTGCAAAGTAAAAAACGTGCGCTAAAATATACAAGTAAATCAAACAAGTGGGCCTAAATACCGGCTGCGAATCACTCACCGCTGCACTTACAGTTGACGAACTGTTCCTTAATGAAGTGTTTCGCTCTTGTCTTTCACTTTTCCGGATGTTTTTTCTTTAGAAAAAAAAAGAGAAGAAAATTAAAAATCCGCGACTGGAGCCATTCTTCGTTGATTTGCTGTACACGTGAACAGATTTTTTTCCCCTCGCTTGTGTTTTTTTTTTCTTTTTCTTTCTTCCAATCTTTAAAACATTTTCCTTTTCTTTCTTTCATTTTTTTCTTCTTGTATTTAAATTGGGAAAAACTCTTATTCCAGGAGTTTATTCTTCTCATATCATCCCCTCATTTGTGGAAGACGTCGGGCTTTGGACGATTACAGGCAGAGTTAGACAAGCAGCCAATGTTCCCTCCCTTTATTGACGGGCTCCCTTTATCACAATTTGCCAGATTTGCAGACAGCCGCTGACTGGCCTCACCTTCCATATACACGCGTTCGGGAACTGATAATGATGCTTACATTGCCCTCCATAAGGTTTCATTTTGCACTTCGACAATACATTTTGGAAGGGAGGATGGGGGGGTGCTCTTTTTTTGTGAGGGGGGGTCACGTCTTGCGGTGCTGGGCGTAGAGACAAAGACAATTTTTAAGCAGTTGACTCTTTAAAGTGTCTGAAATAAAGAGTCAGAAAGCCCCCCCAAAAACTGCCCAATATTGATCACTTTGAAATGGGATCATTTATCATTTCCATTCAGTTTCCATGGATTGCAAAACTTGCTTGCCTAGCAATGGGAGGTGAAGGCACACACAAATGTGAATTGCCTCGTTATTGGTATTTATTAAGAAGAGGTAAAAGAGTAAAACTAATTGAAATATGAAGTAAAACAAACATGCTATAAGTGCGATGTCAGTGCAGCCTATAGATGAGGATGAGGATGAAGAGGAGGAGGAGGGGGGGCGACTTTGAGATGACATTGAGGCTGTGTAGATGGGAGTTGAGTCTCTGGTTGTTGATGTTAGACAGTCGCACAAGGCGAAGCGGCTGCTGCCCGTGTTGATTCAGCCTCCTCCTCCTCCTCCTCTTCCTCCTCCTCTTCCTCCTCCTGGTCTTCAGCACTGCTCCCCGCTGGACAGCTCCTGCTTGGACACCTCTAACACTGCATGGTCCCTTTAAGTCTTTTAATGGAAGTAAAATCTATTTATGTTCCAAGAAATATTGGGAGTTTACAACTTCGCCCACAGGAGGAATCTACGGATACCTCGTTTCGAGATTTGTGGCAGGCAGCGTATCCTCGGCGGCGCAGATCACAGATTCATTGTGAGTAAACTGGCTGCTTGAATTCTTGCGTCTGTCTGTGCGTGTGTGCGTGTTTGAACCCTCGTACAAACGACTCTCCTTAATGCATGATTCATTCTTTCATTTAGTCTTTGCAGCGATAGTGACTGTGATTAAATTGTGAATGAGACTGTCAATATGTTGCTGGGGTCAATGTAATGACTGCATGATGAGCTCTGCACCTATACGCTATAGCCAATTAAATGCAGAATTGATTTCTGATGTCTAGTCTATTGGATTGTGCAAATGTGGCATTTTCAGGTGCTTAATAAAGCGTTTGGCTCTCAATTAATCGGTTAGAATGGGTTGGTTGTTTGTGCAGCCGGATGCGTAAAGCTTTTACGCATTGGACATCCCTTTGTCTCCACTGTGCGTTTTGTGTTCCAGTTTGTTTGAGACCTCTCTATATCCCTGCTGTTCAATTTCCCTGCTGTTCAATTCAATTCTGCATGTGGATAACTGTTAGGAGAATCTGCAGGTGGTAATTGGTGGACTCCACTTCATTATACTTAATTGTCATAGGCTATTTGGTATTGCTACGGTGCGTCTTGCGCCTGAAGTGTACGTTTTGGATTTTGTCGTTTGTCGTAAAGTTTTCTTCTTTTTGTCGTTGATGTTAGTAATGTCATGTTTTTGTTGTGATTATTTAATTGCATACTTTGTTTAGCCTATCATGTGTGTAATGATCTGGCTTTGACTGCTGTTAATTTACGCGCAATCTGTCGTCTGTTTTACTTATGGGATCAAGTCCAGCATGACTTTGCCATCGATGGTTTTTGGTGTTTGTTGATTCTGATATAAATGAAAATTTTGTCAGGGATCCAAATGTTCATGAGATGCTTTAGTCTGCGTTTTTTTTAATGCAAATCGAACTCGTATATATTTGAATTTAATTGATATTGTTTTATTGCACTTGACAGGGAGTAAATTGATGTAGTGCAAAATGTCCATATTTGCTTCCTAAGTAATCACATTTTCAGCGACTCCTGGGGGAAAAAACGACCAATTGCTCTATTCACGATTCCAGGTTAACGGCGACTGAAGTGCCGTGTGCGCACAGGCTGCATCTCCAGACATTTGGTCCAAAGGTTAGGTCTGAAAAACCGCGAAGCTGCTGTCTACGTGGACTGGTGCTGAAGCCTCCCGTCCGACTGCCAGGACCTCTGCCAAATCCAGAGACATGGCGACGAACGGCACCAAAACGGATGGACAAGTCACAGAACTGAACGAGGTGGCCACTAGTAATGACAAACCCAAGTCACTGGACGTGAAACCCGAAAAGCAGAAAAAGGATGAGTTGCCTGCTAGAGAAACATGGGCGGGAAAATTTGATTTCCTCCTGTCGTGTGTGGGTTATGCAATTGGACTGGGAAATGTATGGAGATTTCCCTATCTCTGTGGAAAAAACGGTGGAGGTAAACATGTTTTTTTTTTTCTTCTCACTGCTAATTTAAGCAAACTGCACGGCCCATTCAGCTCCAAGACGCACATAGTCGAGCTTACCTAATTGACCGTGTCGATGACATGAAAAGAATATCACCTACATTTGCTGCCTAATTAATTAACGTTGTGCTGTGGTAAAGTAATGCATCAGTGCAGTTTTAGCTTGAGATTAGTCATTTTTCATGCATAACTTGATCTACTTTCATCCATCCAGGAGCCTTCTTGATTCCCTATTTTTTGACTCTCATATTTGCTGGGATGCCCTTGTTTCTACTGGAATGCTCCCTTGGCCAATACACCTCAATTGGAGGGCTTGGTGTGTGGAAACTGGCTCCTATGTTTAAAGGTACATCTCACTCAAACCAAATATTTCTGGAGAATTGTTTCTTAATGCCATATAAGTAATAATAATCTTTATTTTGTAATAATCCATGCAGAAAAAATATATTGTATTTGGTGTTTTTATAGAAATGATTATCAGGATTTATGAAGGCCACACAGTGATAGTTTTACTATATTATCTAATTCATTTCTGTATGATAGGTGTGGGCCTTGCAGCAGCTGTCCTGTCCTTCTGGCTTAACATTTACTACATTGTAATCATTTCCTGGGCTATTTACTACCTGTATAACTCCTTCACCTCTGTAAGTATAATCATACAGTGTACTCACGTGATTCATAAAAAGCTGAAACCAGCATAGGGTCAAGGTTGATATATCATCAGGAATTGTAGACTGTGATACCTGTAAGAAACATACATATCCCTAAATATGTCAAAGAGGAGAGAGAAAAAAACACTATAATTTCTGTTTTTCAGGATCTTCCATGGAGCTCATGTAACAACGCATGGAACACAGACAAATGTTACACAAACTACTCCATTGCAGATACCACCAATCTCACCAGTGCAGTGGTGGAGTTTTGGGAGTAAGATATTGACTTGCTTTCTTTTGCTTTCACATCAGCAGAGCTTTAAAGTATCCTGCATGCATCCCTGAGATACATAAAAGACAGCCACCTCTGCTGCATGGTTATTTCTGTGTGTGTATGTGTGTGTAATAGTCTCATTGTTGCTCGCTCTCGTCTTATAGGCGCAACATGCATGAAATGACCGATGGCTTGGAAAAACCAGGCCAGATTCGAGTGCCACTGGCAATAACGCTGGCCATCGCTTGGGTCCTTGTGTACTTCTGTATCTGGAAAGGGGTTAGCTGGACAGGGAAGGTAAGACGTACCCAGAATTTGGGTATCCAAGACCTCTTATGCTATACTGATTCCTAATAAGGTATGTGACAGTAATGCAATATTAATCACTCTAATATCACCTCATAAATCATTTAGAATGCAGTCAGCATTGTCCAGATTGATTTTTAAAATAAGAGAAGAAGGCATCAAACACTCATGTTCACTAATCCTGCTCTGCCTCATGGTGGCTCCTCTAATTCCAATTCTCCTGACACAGTGTCTATACTGAGTGTGGATTCATGATAGGAGGAGCAACAGCCATACGCTACAATCTGGTTTTGTCCTCTCTCTTCACTCGAAGCAGTTTCCCTCCCTCGTGGTGCCACATTTCGAAAGTCTATTGCATCATGTGACCATGGCAAATAAAATTTGTTTTGGTCACAAAATACCCCATCCCCCTGCACATTTTGCTCACAAATTGCTTACACAGTGTCATAAATGCACAGAACAGAGACAGAGGGAGCTGATTCAAAGTGAAGCTGCAGTACTTTCTTTGCTGGATATATGGTCTCTTCATCTGTTTTGTTTTTGTTTGTTTTGTCTAAAAGAGACTGAGGGCAAAAAAAAAATACAGTGTCTTTTTAGCACTCATGAAAATGTCTTTCTGAAAAATCTGAAATTTCAGAAATTTTATGAGAGATGCAATGGTGATAACTGTCTTCACATTTGTCTCACATTTTATAGGTGGTTTACTTCTCAGCTACATATCCCTACTTCATGCTGTTTATTCTCTTCATCCGTGGGGTGACTCTACCTGGAGCTAAAGAGGGAATTTTGTTCTATGTCACCCCTAACTTTGAAAAACTCAAAGAATCTGGGGTAATGACATATTATTACGTGATTCATACCTATGTACTTCATGCATGAGTGAGCAAAGCTCGGCCCGCACGCAACTAAATGTGTGTGTTTCTTTGTCAGGTATGGCTAGATGCAGCAACCCAGATCTTTTTTTCCTACGGATTGGGATTGGGGTCACTTATAGCTCTAGGCAGCTATAACCCTTTCAATAACAATGTTTACAGGTAAGACTCGTGATGTAGGAGGTCATCTATGAGACAGGGAGTTCTACTGAATTTAATATATAAGTACAAATCGTAATAACAGCTGAAGACTATATTAATTAAATTGCTGCTATCTTATTATATTATACACCCCTATTTACAGGCCCATATTCAAGGTACTGCTTAAGAGCCCTTAATGGGTCCTATTAATGTGAGTTGCTGGCATGAATATAATAAAAATCTAAGAGAGACACTGTTTCTTGCTCTCAGTCTGCGTGCTGGAGGAAAAAATAACTGATTGCAAAGGCTGAGTGTTTTCTCCAGCAGCCCCATGGTTCTGGGTCACATAAACAATCAGTTACTTAAAAATAGTTGCATTCATTTCATGTGCTTGTTTCGATTGGATCTATGTTAGTACCCCTATATCTACAAGGATTCCTATTATTTAATATGAAATTAAATCTCTTTAAGTCTGTCTTAAACAATAAAAATAGCTTTTTGTCAAATGTGTGTATGAACAAGAGGGGAAATTGCAGCAATGTATGATTTCAGCTATTATTTCAGATCTCAGTCTCATGTTCACACTTTTCAGGAAGCTTAATTCAGAAAAATAATAATACAAGTAAACTTAAATTCTTGACACAAGGCCTATTCTATATTTCCTCTCCCCAGAGACTCTATTATTGTGTGCTGCATCAACTCATGTACCAGCATGTTTGCTGGCCTTGTAATCTTCTCTATTGTTGGCTTCATGGCACATGTGACAAAGAAAGAAATTGCCGACGTAGCAGCTTCAGGTAACTACGGATTGCATATATGCCTTCTTCTGTAAATGTTCTGTCACTGCAAACAAAACAAAAAATCTGCACTGTCATTGATGCTGACTGCTAAACACAGCTTTTGTCATTACATTTACATGATATCTTGTGTCTACGGTTATATAGTGCTGTAAGTGACCCTGACGAAATATGATTTTTCCTGTTTACTATCCAGGTCCTGGCTTAGCTTTTCTGGCCTACCCAGAGGCTGTAACCCAGTTGCCTGTGTCTCCTCTCTGGGCCATTCTGTTCTTCTCCATGCTGCTCATGCTGGGGATAGACAGTCAGGTAAGGGGCTTGGAGATGATCTGCTCATGGGCTGACCTAAATATTTAAATGCAGGTACATATCATGCAGCTCACCCCTGCTCTCTGCATGATAAGCATGCAATTTGCTCCTTGTGGACAGATATAGCTGAGCTTTGACATCAGCTGTCAACTCTTTTTAATGCAAATTTATCACCTCCATGTGCCCCCAGGTTTCACTGTCTGTGTGTATCTTTATTTTGTGTATGATATTTGGGTTCGAACAAGGCTGCAGAAACTAGAAAAACATATACAGACAGCTATACACTGGCTATGACCACCGGCACTTTAATGTAAAAGACATAAATTATAACCATATTCCAAATGTCATAGTGACATCGCTTTTGGATATCAAGGCTATTACCACAATGGCCCTCAATAAGTGGCTACTTGGTCATTCAAAAGATGACAGTGTTTTTGTCTCATGGTTGGTTGCACACTGCAATTCTTTGTCATTTGTCATCATGAGTCAGCGTAACCCCAAATATGAAGCTTCAGAAGAAAACAATATATTTTGGAAAATATTCACCTCTATATATCTAAATATATATTAAAACATATGTATGTACGAATATGCAGCGAGATGCAGGTATTGCACATAGTCACACTTTATGTTTAATACTGTTTCTTTGATTTTGTCCTTTAGTTCTGCACTGTTGAAGGCTTCATCACTGCTTTGGTCGATGAATTTCCCAGAGTTCTTAGGAAGAGACGAGAGCTCTTCATCGCAGCTGTCTGTCTGGTGTCCTATGTGATCGGACTTTCAAACATCACACAGGTACAGCAGGGTAGCTCTCACATGTTGCCGACTACTAACTATCAATGGCACCAAATAAAAAAATATTTCAGTATGAAAATCAGTACAAGAATAGAAAGATGTAAGATTTGTGATTAAATCTATGAATCTAAGTAGTGAACAAGAGCCAATTAAGAATTGTAGATTTTCTGATTTGCCCTTCTTATGGCAGCTAATACATTACCATGTTATGTTATGCTATGCTGTATCTGCACACAAAGTCTTTCTGTAACAATGATCCATTTTTCTGTAACTAGGGTGGAATCTATGTGTTCAAACTGTTTGACTACTACTCTGCCAGTGGGATGTGTCTGCTGTTCTTGGTCTTCTTTGAATGCATCTCCATATCCTGGTGCTATGGTATGTATCATCAATATTTCATAAAATAAAGAGGAAAAAAAGAAAGAAGGAAACAATTTATCCTTAAGTGTACTGTTTCTCTTTCCATTTAAATTAAATTGTTGAAATATTGCACATATGCAAATTTGGGGGAAAAGATGAAGGTTAAAAAATGTCATACCTATCCAAAGATGTTTGCGCAGCTTCAAACACTGTTCAGCCTCAAGGTCATGAGCACTCGCGTGTTCCACCTCGCCATCCTCATCATCATGCATGGCAGACCAGCAGCAAATTGAAATAAATTGGATATGAATATTTTGATCATAGATTCATTTGTCTTGCAGGTGCGAACAAGTTCTACGACAACATCCAGGAGATGATTGGATACAAGCCTTGTCTCTGGTGGAAACTGTGCTGGGTCTTCTTCACCCCTCTCATTGTTGGTGTGAGTAGTCTGAACTAATACAACAGTACATGTAAAGTCATGACATGAAAAATGAAACAATAAATAAAGTCAATATTATCTGCCTGCAGCCACGTCAGGCTGAGACAGTGCTGCCTGTAGTCAGTGGTGTCAGGATGCATAAAGCGTCTCATGTCTCCCACAGGGGGTGTTCTTGTTCAGCGCCATAGAAATGGTTCCTCTCACAATGGGAGACTATGTGTTCCCAGGCTGGGGTCAGGGAGTGGGCTGGCTCATGGCGCTGTCCTCCATGGTTCTCATACCAGGATACATGATCTATATGTATCTCGGGCTCAAGGGCACTTACAAAGAGGTAAGAAATGAACTGTCTGTTGGGTTTGTTGGGTGATGGGTGACAGGTTTGTCTACTTTGTGTTGTCAGATTTTTTGAGATCTGGTTGTTTGCTACTCTACCCATAACCAAATGCTTTTTCTTATGTAAGTAATTTGCACTCTTCTTCTCTACCAGCGACTTCGGATAATGCTTCAGCCTCCTAAAGTTGTCAGGCGACCTCAGGAGAATGGACCTGAGCAGCAGGCAGAGACCAACGCTGCTAATCTCTCCAGCCCTGCCAATCCATCCAATCCTGCCAGCCCTGCCAGCCCTGCCAACCCAGCTCCCGCAAACCCGGCCAGCCCAACCAGTCCGGCTCCTGTCAACTCAACTAGTCCTGTGACCCCCGCTAACCCGGCTCCCCCACCGGCCAATCCAGCCACCGCTACTAGCCCAGTGAACCCAGCCACTAGTCCCACCATCACCACCACCATCAGCAGCACCACCATGACCACCTCCTTAAGCCCCACCGCCGCAACCACCACCACCACAGCAAGTCCGGCTAATACCACCACCACCACAACAATGAGCCCAACCAGCCCACCGCCCAACCCAACTAGCCCAATGGAGCCTGTTAACCCCCCAAACCCAACAAGTCCAACCTCTAACCTGACCAATGCCGAGGCCAACGTGTAGACAACAAAGAAACCCTCATGGAGCATGTAGACAAAAGAGAACATTACAAAGGACTTCCAAGATTTTAATTGATTCACCTACCTCCAGGGGCAATATGTGATCAAAACAGATTTTCGAAACCATTGTTTAATTTTTCTGCATTTGTAAAACCAAGCCAATGATGTCTTATTGTTGGTTTGCATTCCAAAAACAATATCAAAGACTGTTAGTGTTCACAAATACAACCATAAATCTGAATTTAAAAGATGTAAACATACTGTGTAATACTGTGAGAAAAGAAAAAAACATAGAGATATAGATTAGAGATTTGTTGAATATCTTCATGAATCAAGTAAATACCGTGTGAATATAGTAGATGAAGTAGTGAACAAAATTGACATCATTGAAGAGTGCAAAAGATGGCGTCAATTTTATTGTGGATGTTTACTAAACCTCACGCAGTTGTCTCTTTTCCAAATGTTGCACTCTGTGAGGTAAACTACAAGCCACAAGGCGAATGGGGGGGGGGGGAGCTCTGAGTAAGCACAATGCCAATAAGAAGTTCATGTTTAGGAGTAATCTGGAGCAATCCAGTATTTGTTGCAAAAGATTTTGTGTGTGAGAGAGACTGTTATTTTTTTCCTTCCTTTTTTTTCAGTAAAAAAAAAATAAGAGAAAACTTTTATGTGATCGAAACATTTTTAGAATTATTTTTAGGATGTTTTATACTATATGTGTTGTGATGGAGGACCAAAATCAATAGGCAGACAAAAGCAAAAACTATGCCATTTTAGTGTTCGGTTGGCAAAGCACCGGGTACAAAGAAGTACAAAAAAGAAAAAGAAAAAGAAAAAAAAGCACACAGGGTTAGAAAAGTGATTTCCAAACATCTACTACGACTATCCCTTAATGCTGACAGTCAATCCTGTTTACGTTTTGCATGCTTTCCTCAGGAACATCAGTGGAAAATTTCTGAAATGTCTCCTGACAAATGAAAAAAAAGAAGAAGAAGACGAAGAAGTAGAAGAAGAAGAAGAAGAACAGAGAAGGCCTTAAGCCAATACACCAATTTCAACTAAGCCATAGTCTGTTTACATGACTGGGCAGAACTACAAAATACCACTTTGTATGCTAGCACAAAAACCTGGACCAACTCTGTGTTGAAGTACAGTCTTTCTTTTTTCTTTATGTGTAATGATCAATCATAGTTTGATCAATATGTATTCAGCAATACATATGTAGATGTATAAGTGCAGGCCAGTAAGCAAGTGGTCTGTTTCTCTTTTTGTTTATGTTGTCTTTGCTTTTTACTGGTGAAAAGCACAAAGCTTTAATTTCCCCAGACTTTTGCCATGGCGTGTTAGGACAATGTTAGTTTGCTTCTATGGCAGCTACTGTGAAAGGCATCTGGTTGAACAGAACATGTTTACTTAGAAAAGCAAAACAACTGAGCGAAAATGTGAAATGGCTACAGTTCATGTCCTGTGAATTTTGTATAAAGTTACTCTACCACAGTTTTCTCTGGAACTTTGTTGTAAAACTGTACCGTGTAAAACATGTAACTGTGAATGTCTGTAATACATTGGAAGTTATTGTCTAAATGTTGAAAAAATGGAGTTGCTGTTTTCTGCAATAATATTTTGATCACAGAAGCTAAAGCACATATCTTACAGAAATATACGAGATGATGATGACAATGAAGATACTGACGATTATATTAAAAATAGAAACTATGTCTAGTAAAACAATATTGTTTTGTATATTTTTAACTGTCTCACTGCCTAATGTAAAACATAATATAAACATGATATGTATCTAAATGGTGTCACATGATAAAGCACGATTGTTATGTTATACAAACAGAAAAAGACTGAAAAAATAAAGAATTATAGAAAATATAAATACAATACATGCCTGGCATATGTCCCTTATAGCATGTGTGTTTAAAGTAGCTGTCCTGTGTTTTTCAACGTTGTTATCGGGAAATTAGGTCAACCCAACTATCCTATCAAAAGATGTACGCTACGCTGAATCCTTCCGCAGTAATTGGCTATTGTTCCTTTTCTTGTAAATAAACCCCGTTGTTATCCATAGAGTATTTCTACTATCACATTTGAGAAAATGTGAGACCAATAAGATTACAAGCAGGGATTAAGTTTTTTTTTAAGTCTTGCACATCTGGGTTCATTTTCTGTTTCATTTGAATGAGGCCAGGTGGGACCTTTAAAACGATACTTTAGTGGTTTTTCAGTGAAGATGACATCCAGCTTAACTGTACCATGGGGGGTGGGGGGGTGGACTAAACACCAAATGGGGAAAAAAATAGAAACATCAAAAGAGAATGGGAGAAAAATGTCTGAAGCCCTTCTTGGTGGTTTATTGAATGTCAGAAACACAAGCTGATAGAGAGGCCTCGGCAAGCAAGAAAAACATCACCACAAAACAGCTCCTGCCCCGGGGCCTGGCGTACCCACCCGCCCCATCTCCCCAGCCTCTTATGGCTCTGTGGGTATTTATGTGTTTGTGTGTGTGTGTGTGTGTGTGTGTGTGTGTGTGTGTGTGTGTGTGTGTGTGTGTGTGTGTCTGCCTTCGTCTTCTCCCCCACCTCCTGCAGTTGCTGCTTCCATTAGCTTCCAGTGTGATAAAAGAGACGGCACCAGCTGACACCACCACAATGACTTGCCATGGATAAAAGAATGAGATGTCCCCTCTAGTAGCTCGTGGCAAACTGTATGTGTGTCTGTGTGTGTGAAAGAGTGAGAGCGAGAGAGAGAGATTGGAAGTGGTGGAGGAGGAGGAGGAGGAGGAGGAGAAGAGGTTAGGTTAGACAGAAAGCTATGTGTTTGGGCAGACTGGGGTTTGAATAATGCCCCTAATGGGGGCTCATATAAACTAGGCCCTGATGGATGACTTACTAGCCTCCTTTATTCCCAGTTGTGCAATTTAGCATCATTACCTATGAAAACCAGTCACCACCAGGACAACCCAAACTGATGTGTCCGCAAGAGCCATAGATCTTCATTTTCGGCAAAGGGGAGGACAGGAGGAGGAAGTTCTTGATTAGTTGCAAGCAATCTAGCAGAACACAATTAGTCTTAGGTTAGTGCCAGCAATTTTCAGCTTCATCTGGAGTGACGGATTTAACTTATTTTATTTTATGACCAATATTTTTAACAGCAACAAAAAGAATATATTTTCATGTGCTTTGGTAGGGTGAAAAATATTTGTTTTGTAATTCTTCCAGAGAGGATGTGCGTCCTATTTCTGAACTTCTGTCTTTTTTCCCCTGCTCGCTCTCGCCAACTCTCCAACGACCAATACTTGCTGACATCCCAGTGTTACGCTGAAATCTGTGACCCATGTGACCTGATTAGGAATTTCAGCTGTATTGCCATTGCAATTGTTTTTTTTTATCATGCTCACATAGTGTGTTTTGTCACTAAAATGGTGCCCCCACAGTATTCAGATAGAGCTTTTTGACATTTTGATGACAAAAAATGTGACCTCAAAAAATTCAGCTTGGAAACTGCATGATGACCAGTGAGCACCAGGTCACAGATTTTGATGTGACACCCATTCCTACAATATGATGACTTTAAGCAGTAATGATGGTGCCCAAGTTGGTGCTGATGTCCAAACAGCCTGAATGTTATCATTTTTTCAGCTACTGTACATCTCTGTCTTTTTTTTGCTTTTTATTGGCTTAATGAGGAAAGGTGGGAAATGGTTCTAAAGTTTAGGTGTTATTTTCATTTTTACTGTCTCATAATGCGCTGTGATTAAGTGGTGTATAAATAACACTGACACTGTAGGTTAGGTGTGTGTATGCATAAGTGCTGTGCAAACTGACTCATTAATTGATATAGATAGCATTAATTACCGTGATACCATTTTTTTCATCCAGTTTCTGGGCTGCTCGGCTCCATTTTGTGGCCAGATCTGAGAAAAGGGACATTGTTTGGTGTTTAGCATTTCTTGGCACTCTCTGCTGCGAGCCTATTTTTAAAGTTAAAAAGTGCTCGCAGTGTGGCCGCAAGAGAGGACACTGTAGAAGCAAACTGGTGATCCATGATGCTTTTATGAAAGGATGACAGAACGCTACAGCTTATAAACTCACACAGGCTGCAATGATTAATCCTCATAGCCCACTTAGAGCAAGAGAAACTAATTCTGCTGTGAAGATGAAAAGACTGATAATTATGTTTATACTTTCTCTGTTTTTAACCCCAATGCCAAAGGATTTTTTAAATCATAATGCCCTATTGGATTTAAGTTGTTGTGGGTCACCGAACCTGCGTATTTTTGATGTGGATTTTGTGTTATCATTTGTGACATTTTTCCTGTGATGCATTTAGTTTGCCCCAGACTTCTGTCTGAGGTACACTCACCCGAGAAGTCAAAGCAAATACATTAATGAATAACTAATCTTTGCAGATGCATGAATCTACATATCAATGTAATCAGAGGATGTTGTGTGCATGGCTATTTCCAGCAGAGGGGCTGAGAGGATGTCAAGCATGCAAAGTCTCTCTGCATATATGCTAATCGGGCTCCATTTTCCAATCTGAATATGAACCTTGCTGAAATGAACTTGTTTACCCGCTCAATTTTAAGGGACCAAAGTGTCTTTTTTTGCACATGTACGCAAACTGCACTGTTTCTGCTTCCACATCTAGCATATATTTATGCAGTGTGGTAGTGTGTGTGTGTGTGTGTGGTCGTGTGTGTGTGAGTGAGAGAGAGAGAGAGAGAGAGAGAGAGAGAGAGAGAGAGAGAGAGAGAGAGAGAGAGAGAGAGAGAGAGAGAGAGTTGAGATTAATGGGTGCACGCTAAGATGTGAGATCGTGGATTCCCCGTGATTTTGCTATTTGATACTGTGTTCTTGTGACACAGCAAATATTGCGGTTATTTCAGGCAGCGAAGCTCGCAGGTGAGTGCAGCATAAGATTTCTGTGCAGATGCAAATATCAGATCCTGTAGCCTACACCAAAGACTTTACCTTGTCACAAATCATAAGGGCTTATCACTCTTGTTGTAAGAACATCTATGGGTTTGAATTGACAAAATCCCTCTCTTCAGGAAATTATACAGACCCTTCAAAAAGGGTTTCAATTTACATTACATTGCCCTTCCCCCAGCCTGCCTCCTTTGGCAGCTCATAAACCAACAATACCATATGATGAAACCTGTACCCATCTGTCTCGTCTAGAGTCTAATGTAAATATTACTAGTGTTTACATTTCTCTTCTGTATTTTTTTTTTACAACTATGTATTCATAAAGTAAAATATTATTGGAGTGTGATCCAAAGAGGAGATAGCATTTTCAATCAAGGTATATTACGTAGAGGTAAATCTGTAAGTAAGCATGAATTTAAAGTCACAGTCAAGAGGAACATTTTAGCTAATCAGGAGACTGTCCCCTGCTACCTTCACATTGCTCTAGTGCTTCTTGTCTTTTGTCACAGCTTATAACATCTCCCCAATGTGCCAGAGGCTTATGGGGGAGTCATTGTAGATTACAGCCTGGGTCAAACGCTGAATGCAAATCAGGCTGAGGAATAGGCGAAGTGAAACACTGAAAAAAAAGAGAAAAAGAATCAGGGTGCCGGAAAGAGAGAGCAATCTTTTTCTTATTGTATGAATCTGTCAAAATCCAAACCAAAATCTGAATCACTGTATTCGAATATGGAATTACTATTCCCAGAGTCATCCAATTTACAGAATTGAATAGCAATAGCTCATGCCAAACATCTGCCAAAGGGAGAAATTCCACATGGTGAGCAAGACATGTTACTCTGCCTGGATGTCACGCACAGTGGGTGCTCTGGATGATCTTGTGCCCTGATGTGAAGCCAGTGGGAAGAAGGGCTAGCTCTCCAGTGAAGCTCCTCTAATGGCTTCCTCCTGGATTC
Source organism: Scomber japonicus (assembly GCF_027409825.1). Classification (NCBI taxonomy): domain Eukaryota; kingdom Metazoa; phylum Chordata; class Actinopteri; order Scombriformes; family Scombridae; genus Scomber; species Scomber japonicus. The sequence continues at coordinate 22,955,339 of NC_070581.1, read as the reverse complement.
CCTGCCCAAAGGGTTTCAGGGGCCTGTATTCTACCCTGGGACTCTTTATGCTGGCGTTTCGGCTGTGGGACTTTGATAATAGCTGACAAATGAAAAACTCTGCCAACATCAAATGGAGTTATTTGTTTCTCTGCTCTCACATAGAAATGACAACAGGAAGGCAAACCTACTGTGTGTTCCACTGAATATAATTATTCTGCAGCTATCTCCTGAAACTGAATCTACCCCAACTATAAATACTGCTGCTACCTTCAACTACCTGTCTGTAATCATGTGTAAATTATGAGTATTTGTACATGCATGTTTGTGTTTGTGTGAGCATGTGTGCATAGGTTTACTGTATGTGAGTGTATACACATACTCCATTTAGTGTAAAGACAGGACCAGGCAGCTGCTTCAGGCACAGCTTTGGTAAAGACCGGAATATTAAATAAGTTCTGTCAGATCACGCCAGCACACACTTAACACTTCCCTCCTCAGGATGTAAGCTGAGTCTCTTCAGTTTAATACAAATGGGAACTGAGAGTGAGGTGGAAGGTGAGGAACAGGTGATGAAGTTCCTGACCTTAAACCATTATGATTTTATTTCAAATTTTAAAATTGGCAATCAATTACATCAGTGATTTTTCAAATTTCTGACACAAGAGTAATAATTTGTATAGTTTAGCACTATAGTGTCGAACATTCCTTTGATTATTCTTGCAAATGTGACCAAGTGTCCTCCACACGTGTTTTGCATGTATTACTCCTACTGTTGCATGACATTTTCACTCATAGTTATGCCCTTGACTGCACAATATGACTGCGCAGAATAAGATACAGATGCAGACTCATTTAAGCCGACCCACATGCATAAATAGTCCCTTCCCTCAAATAAAAATCAAAAACTGAGACAAACACATGAGACACGTACAGTGCTCTGCTCTGTGAGACATTTTGAAGGCCTGTTAATCTGTAGTTTACTCTTTCTGACACACAGAAAACACTTAGGAAACTTTTATAGAAGGGCTGTCATATGCAAACAAGCTCATTCATTCCCTGTCTGCCTAACTCTCTTTCTTAAACAACACACACAGGCACACATGATGATTAAGAGGTCTGAGGGCCTTGAGGGCATGCTTGGTCTTGGGGCTGCAGTGAATCATAGCTATGATGTGGTGCATGCTTTCTATTCTGATTTGTCAGAGAGGTTTGGGAACTGTGTTCACTGATGAGTGAGCTGGACCAGGCATGGCCACAGCAGCCTGTCCAGTCTGTCCTTTCTTCCCCTTAGGCACCTTAGTTCCGCTCTCTCCCTCCCCTCCCTGAGCTAAACAGTGACAGGTAAGACACACCGAGAGCAGCGAGCACACTGGAGGATGGAGAGACGGAAGCGGCCAACGAGGTCACGACAGAGCTAAACAGTGGAGCTCAACGGATTGCATTCACCTCACTGAGACATGAGACAGGAACCACAAAACTTATGTTCTGCCACAAGACTAATTCCAGGTTTATCTTACACCATATTTTCTAATTCAGTGCTTATTTTATGTACTTCAGTTTGAAATATATATCACATCACCGCCTATTTTCAAAGCACTTACATAAGTTACAACATCTGCATCAGATATTTTCTAAAGCAATGGAGCGCTTATGAAAATTAAATGTGAACATATGAATGTCCCAATGCAAGTTATTATCTCCAATTACAAGGTTCAGCAGCCTCAGTTATGAGGTAAGTTCTCAGTTCATAATAAATGTTCAATGATAGTCAATATGAGAAATGCAGGTATCTATTTAGAGGTCATAATTATATTCCCTCCATCCTCAGTCCAAAATTCAACTCACATTTTGGAGTTCAACGTTAATTATATGTGGAGGAAAACAACATTGAGATGTATTGATTATGTTCTATCATTAACTTTTATACTTTCATATCTCATACCAAGGGATGTGTGCATATTTACTACAGTTTCTTAAGCATCAATGCCAAGTCCAAGGCCACACAGGGCTTGTAATCTTTTAAACATGTGTCAACAAGCATAAAACAGTTAGGGTTAGGGTTAAAGTGGGTGAAGGTGATCCAATAAACAATTTCAGCCAATCCAATATGACTCCGATTTGGATTCACCATAAACCTAATTTCATCTTCTTCAAGTGTGAAAGGATGCAGTTTTACTTCATAGACACTCAATTCCTCTGTGTACATTTAAGCAAAAGCTAATCCCTCGACAGTTACTTTCAGATCAAGGTTAAAGGTGCTTTTTGGCTAAAAACCAAAAACCTTCCACAGGGCATGATGAGTCAACATATACAGTATGATCTTTTTTTTTACAAACCTGATCACCAAACTGTAGGGATACATCTTTGAGAGGGCTAAATAATGGTTATTCCAGAGCATCATTTAACTATTTGGTCACTACTTGATAACATTGACTTGTATAATGGTAGCTCAATCACATATTGACCTACAAACTGTATTTTCAAGAGATATTTCAAATGTAAATGTTCCAGTTTCAAAAAATCATGACAATTGGTTAAAAAACAAACAAATGATTCATATTTATGTCAGTCCCATTTATCCAATTTATCTAACCAAGCACCAATGCACGCATCAGAGTTGGAATACAAAAATTTTAGGTACAGCAACTTACAATGTCATCGTAAAAACTTTAGGTGAAAACTCATTTTCTATAATGAAGTCATCCTGTATGTCTAAACATTAGTTGTTGCACCTTATTAAAACTTTATTTCTATGTGTCCTGCAGACTTCCTTACCTTTAATTCAGCAGATGCTTTTGAGATATCTGCTCTCCTTCACATGTGTCATTTGTTGTGTGATATGTAGATAGGACTGAATGTCACAGGCACACGTGACAGCAAGTAAAAACATGCACTTGGTATTGAGAGAGTCAACATTTACAATAATGCATAATTGTCTGAACAAGTATTGTTTTTAATACTTGAAATATGTTGAAATAAAAGGTATTGGAATTATTACCTATTAGCACTAATAGTTCACATTTAATGCTAAAAAGCATGTTCCAGTTAACATGCATTTTAATTCTATAAATGAATGAAAAACCCTTGCCAGTATCCAATGATACATTAAAAGGCTTTGAGATTACTTCCAAATTAATTAATGGCTGACATTTATATTTTATTAAACATCACATTCCTATAAATACTGGCTGAATTTAAGTTGGTATTCTATAAATACAACCCCAGATGTGAGCTTGGAGCCATCAAGTGGGTCTGAGAATATGAGTGGAGGCGATACATTGTGCGGGGAGTGGAGTTCCTGTGGCCTGTCAAACACATCCTCTGGCAGGGCCTAATGTGGCGTGTGACACGTCACACCCTATCACTCTGCCTTACAGATGACCAGCCGCTTACGTATGCCGCGTGCACCACTGGATCCCAAACCAGACACTGTCAGGTGTGATAACAGTTTGAGCGCCAAACCCACTCTGAAACCTTGCCCTCTCCCATTCCACCACAATTCACTTGATGCAGCGGCCACACAGACTCACAGTTCTGCTATGCACTAGTGCAAGCATGTGCTGTGTCCTAAAGATGCTTTTATTCCTGGTTCACCTGTACATTTCCCCAGGCTGAGGGCCAGAGATAACCCTGCTGCACTGCTCCCTCAGACCAGCAAACCACTCTCCATCACTGGGGGGTTTAACAGAGATTAGGACTGCTGGTGATCTCAGCTCTTTGGAGGGAATCAGACACTTCTACATCTGCTGAGATTCACTATGGGAATACTTAGATAATTAGAGACAATAGTGTGTTCTACATGCACCCAAATGTAACTTGTACACCACTGTATAACAGTTGAACAAGTTTTTCCCCCTTCGGAGGATCTATTCTCTGAAAATTGCACACTAAAGGCTCATATCTTTTTTTCCCTGTTCTTTATTTTGTCATTTGTGCCCTTTGGTCCCAAAATGTGCTGCCAAATGTTCCCCCAGCACACACTCATTATTTCAATCCTCACAAGGCTGTGGACAGGCCCAGCCTCTCTGACAGCGTTTGATGCTCTCTTGCTCTTCCTCTCTCTTTGTCACTGTTTCTTCCACTTTATGTAGACCTTTGTTTTTGTGTGAATAAGGGGGCTTTGTTTTTTTTATTTTTCGTTCTTTTCTCTTCATTTAATTGTATCAAGGCTACCTGGCTTTGTGTGAGCATGTGTGTTGAACATTTAGTTATATTAGGTTATTTTGTTGTGGTGACAATTAGGCTAGTCTGCTCGTTCACACACAGGAAAGAATTCTGCAAGATGTTGAGCGGAAATGCTTCCAGAAAAAAACGTTTTCATCATAATTGCATCAGTTTTTCAAGGACATTTTTTTCCAATTGTAAGAGAGGCAGGTCCTCAAAGATAAAATGTCAAAGTTACATTGAATTAAATTGTGTTGAAGCTTTTCTGTGAGAGGATTTGATATTCTTTTATTAAAATCAATCTCGTTTTGACACTTGCTTGATTTTTTCCTGACTGGGTTAAAGTTGACTTCCCTGCAAATGTGTGTAATGACTAGTAAATGAATGAGAGCATGTCAAAAAAGTGAGGTGTAAGATCTTCACGCCTGAAGCATCTCTATCAAGTCTTGTCTATCTGGTCTAACCTTTTTTTTTTTTTTTACAGTGAACCTCTGATCATTTCCCATTTGCTCTGTTTGGTTTTCAACATGAAGGGGAATGCCAAAGCAGATAATAATGCACTCTACTGTATAGTTCTTTGGGTACTGAAGACTGATAAAACAATGTGATGGTAGAAGAGAAGAACATCGGCAAGGAGCAATTTTTCTGTGCTAGATTGTTCTCTTTGATCTGGAGTGCAGTGAAAGGAGGGCATTATGTAACATCTTCAGTACACATGGCCGACTGTGTGACTGCCAAACACACGGGGGGGGGAGTGGAAGTGGTGGTGGGGTGCTGTGGCAAAGGAAGGATGGAAGGGGGACAGACAGATAAGAGGAAAGAGACAGGGCCATGGAAGATAGTAGTAGATGGACGTGAGAGAAAAAAAACCCTATTGCTGCTCATATTGGTGTTGGGTCACTTTCCTTATTAAGGCTGCTCAGTCAAGCAGCTGTAATGTGGGCCCTAAGAAGCCTCATAATGAGACATGAGAATGCCCGTTAGTGATGGTTCAAACATTGATCTGCCGTTCAGTACCCAAAACCTACTATCTCAATGTAAGTCCTCTTTCGCCTGTTGTTATACAGAGTTAATTTAAATGATACGAGGTCCAGATAATGTACGAAAAATACGTCTCTAGCTAAAAGGACAAATTAGCCCATCATTTGTACGTCCTAACTGGAAGCAAGCCATTATCTTGAAGGAACAACAAAACGGTAGTATAGTCATGCTATTGTGCAGCAGATGGCCTTTTAAATCAATCATTTCCAAATCAATCAATTATTTATAATAGTATGAAATTTAAGCCAACTGTATCAGTGGGAAATCACTGGCTGTGTCAAGCACCATACGGCCATACGGCAGGCCAAAAACAAAAAGCAGGTCAATGATATAGCTGAGACAGCATGCGGCATAGTGTGATGTAAAGGAGAAATGTATTAATAGGATCCTGCCAAATCAATGTAACATGCACGTCACAAATGCGGGCCTTATCCAGAAGGAGTTGTCTTAACTGACGGAAGGAGGAAGTGAGGAAAAGGAAGAGAGCGATTGGTAGAGTGTGTCCATGGTGGTGTGCAGCTGAAAACTGACGTTGAGATGGCCTGACAGGGTCTGTTTCTGTTCATTGGAAGACTGTTATCCAGAGTGACCGTGTTGTCTTCCCTTTCCTCCACAAAGGTTATGCCATTGCCAGCAGTCCACATGACACAATGAATGAGCCACAATTGCCTGAGCCACAGACGCTCATCAGGTCAGTCTTAAAGTACCCACCGCCCTACACCCAATCACTACATTTGAGAGTCATTTATGGGCACATCAGTGTTGGATCTCAACGTTTCCCGGCTTGTTTGCGACCTATAGTGAGGCTGTGGCTGCATTTTAAAAAATGACGTGCTTGGTAATCGGGTGTGTTGGGCTGTCAGCTCAGGGTGCATGATCTTGCCAGCATGACTCAAGTCTGCCCGTGAGCTGCTTCCTGTGCCTGTGCATCTACTCCAGTTGCCTGTATGATCTATTTTAGATTATTTTGCCCAAGGATGTGTGTGCATCCTCACAGCAGAGAGCCAAAGAATGAGGAAGAAGAGGAGGGGGAATAGATAATGTTCAAATAATCTACAGGCAATCATGCAAATTCCCCAGACGTTGTGCACTCGGGGATGCTGTGGATAGGGGTGCAGCCTTGCATTCTATTCAGGCACAACAAATTCGGAATTATGCAAACGAAAGAATGAGATCTCTATCAGCCAATTGTGCAGGCTAGTAGCCATCGTGTGCGACACTGCAAGGGACACTTTTCCCATTTAGCCCGTAGTAAAATCATGCATTTATCCAATTGGATTAATTAAAACTCCATACCGTGTCCAGAGTGCACTGTGTTAAACCGTTTTCATTGGTTCATCCATTTTACGTAACCAACAGAGGAAAATGGAGAAGACAGTGTTCAACATATGTGTTTCTTGACCGTGTCTAAAATCAGCATCCCATCCTGTTATAGCAATAACCTGAGGAAGTGACTCAGAGACCAGTCCTCCATCGCAACCACAGATGTCATGCTCCTTGTGGCCTTCACACACTGAAGGGGCCAAGCTGAGTTTGGCGTGACCCTGATGTGTCATCTTGATTTAGACACTATTTTCGTGTCGGCCACCAATGTGGCCTGAGATCTGCGTGCGTGCATGTGGCCGTCTGTGTGTGAGTATATCCACGATTGGTTTTGCGCAAGCAGAAAAATGTGGATCCCCTCACCATAATCCCACAAGAGCAGGTTTCCTTGGAAGGCATGGTGCAGCAGAAGCAGGGACATTGTGGTTGGTGAATGACTGGGTCTAATCTCGTGATGGCAGTGGTCTGTTGGAGGGGCTTTTGAGCAGATTTGAGCCTGAGGGGTGAGAGTAACAACAACCAAAAAGAAAGAAAAGAAAGATCTTTCCCTTCTAGTTCAAAGATTTGCCTTATGAATGGTGCTCAGCAAATTCAAATTAGCCAAACTGAAGTGGAGGTATACTCATTTACATTTTCATTCAGCCTATAAGGATTCTATTTATAGCTTAAATTTTAACAGTGGATATGCTAATCCTACCCCATGTTTCCAATACATGCATCTACAAAGAAATGTTAAAAAAGATCATTCAAACCAGGAGCCAGGAGATTCAGAGTCGTGTGGAGTAATATCTACAATGCCTTCTGCTCTCTCCATGAAAGCAACATCTTGTTACCTATATATGATTTTACATGCAAAGTACATTTTCACATTACTAAGAGACACATTGAAGAAATGCTGCATCCATATCAATCTTCCCTGAATGATGAAGCTCATGTCTTTGTTTGATCTCCAGGGACTGGAGAATTTTGGGTGAGGGCTGTTTAGTGGTTTAACACCGCCATCTGCTGGTCGGAAAAGAGAAGTCAGCTAATCTACAATCCAGCTCCTGCCATGTCTGAATTATCTGTCATATTACCCCATTTCCATTAGAACATAATAATGTGGATGTTAAAATGCTTTCCCTATGAGGTCAATGCTTAAATCTGAATCGAGAAACACTGAGTCATCAATCATAATCTCTCCTTTTCTGACTTTAAAAGTAATGGATTTTCCCAGCAGCAATTATCCAGTCTTTAGTTACCATGACACCAAATCAACCAAACAGCATCTATGGCCAACTGAGTCCAAAGAGCCTTCAACTGTGCTGTCTGGGGGAAGACGCCAGCTGCTTGTCGAGAACACGATAACTTGGCCGTGCAAGCTGTCTCTCTCTCTCTCTCTCTCTCTCTCCCTCTCTCTCACACACACACACACACACACACACACACAGTTGCTAAGTAGAAAAGGAAAGGCATTAAATATACCTTTCTCAACATGCTTTGAGTTTTTCACTGGAAAACTGATGAATACGTGTTTTGAAACTGGAAGGACAAAGACACAGGGACAAGAGAGCGACTCGTCATTATATCTAAAAAAGCAACAGTTCCTAAAGCATGTTTTATAAAAAATGTTTTCCAGCATACACTTCTGTTTATTTTCTACTGACAACTGGGACAAGTGAGTTACAGCTGCTGTCTTGATTGTCAATGCTGTAGACTCTACAGACCCCCAGGACGATAGATAAAGAAAGGAAGGTCAACAAAGTGAGGCAAAACAAGATCCATCCTCATACTACCCACCTTTTCTTTGTTACAGCCTTTTTCCAAGCCTACAGGAGAGAGTATTTGATGCTCTAAGACAGGACTGTGGGTAAAGGAACAAACACTGTAAAGATCCACATAATGTTTAGAAATTAGCAGAAATAACATTTTATACACAAAGATCAATGAATGTACTTGTAGGTATAATCACAGACTTAGCTTCTACGGTTTACTGTAATAAAGCATTTGTCATCAGCTTGTCCCTCTAAAACAAAGTCTGGTTAACATTGAGAAATCTTTTTTTTTCAGTGGCAGCATTTGTCCAATGAAAACAGTGAGCCTGATTGCTTGGTTCAGAAAGGTTCTCTAATCAGTGTAACCACCTCCTTATTGACTTGAGTGTCTACAACACTGAGAAGTCTATGTAGCGTTTCTATCAATACATTCCTATTTGAGAGAGAGGCATAAACCTGCTCTACACATTTCATAAATAACCAGTTTTACTTGAAGTTCAACACTATATTGTCATCATACTCCAATAATTATAGACTCACTACCTCTCGCTACGCTTGAACTAAAGTAAGATGCCTATTTCATTTACATGGAGAGAAAAAACAGATTTTTGTTGACTTGAATTTGACTATGTGAAAAATATGGGAGGAAATGAGATTGATTGTGACAGCAAGTTTAAAAATATGCAACAAAAACTACATACATATATTATTTGCTCTTATGACAGCAGTAAGTCAGTTTATTTTTTTAAAGGGGATGACAAGAAAACAGCCTATGCAAAGGTAGGCATTTGTATCTTTATTTGGAAGAAATTAAGTACAAAACAGTGGTGCTTTCTTCCAGAGAAATAAGGACATAAGTATACAAATGTTGCTTTTTTTCCCTCTATGTGGTTGACACATGGAGCAGGTACTTTCTGCAAACAGTCTTTGAGATACAGATAATCTAAATATAGCAATTAAATAACAATGGACTAATACCCCAAACATATTACTGAAAAACCTACTTGTGTCAAACAAGTAGATCCCATGATAAGCCCTAAATCCCACTATGGTACACGCAGAAAGCTAAACAAACTCTTTAAACTGTTAGCACAGAGGTCTTTCTGAAACTGCACCAAGAAAGTCTTTGATCAAAAGACTGTTGTGTTCCTGCACTTATTCATTATCTGACAAATGTGGGAAAATAATCAACTTTTAGAAAGATGAAATGCATGGTTAGAAGATAATGAACCTCCATGCTACATATGAGTACACTACTCTTAATAGAAACAAAACATCTATGATCATTCCGCGCGGCGCAATGATAGTCTTATATGAGTAAAATAAAATATAAAGACAGGATAGTGTATGTAACAATTTTAAAACTGTAGAATATTAATACAAATGTTTGTTTTCACAGACAATTGAAATTTTAAAAAATCTGAATTTACAATACCATATCTTAATCAGTGTTGACAAATAGGTTACACTACTATAAGTAGAGAATTTCAAAAGGGTGAGAAATTAATTTAAACAAAACTCAACTGCATAAAATACTTTGTGACTCACTTACATCTTTTCTCCATGATAAGGAAGATTTTTGCAGCTCACACAATGACGTGACCTGGATTTAAACTCACAAAAAATTGTAACAGTACTTGCTAAACACAACTGAAGTGACAGTCATGGTGGATGTTGATACCTACTCGTGAATTAAGGACACCCATATTGCATTAAATTCTTAGTTTTAAACAAAATCAACTGCTTTGTCATTGAATCGATGGAGACGTCTCATTGCCGTTCTCATGAGAAACAAATCAAAGTTAGAATTCTGTTGTCCCTACGTTTTACCAAAAGTCAACATGAAACTAACGTGTTCAGAATAAATAAAGGCATTGCTAATAGACTGTGCTACAGAGGGTGAGATTTAGCTGTATTCAGTCATGTATAGGCAATAGCATCCAGCTCCATAGAATAACAAAGCAATGTAGCCTATTAAACTGCATTCAGACAACCTTGCCAGAGGCTGTGATTTGTAGATGGATGCTAAGTTATACACCTACATATAGTAATGAAAACCAGATACAAAAAATATATTGAGTACGACTGTACCAGCAGTGAGTATTTCTAAAATGTTACAGATAAAAAATAAATTCTGAGTAAATATATAGTATAGAATAAAGGTTTGTAATAGAATCCAGCTATTTGAAACATGCTTCCTAGTTAGAGAGATATCTACTATGATTGATATTAGTTTACTAAGTAATCAGCCACAGTGAGCATACAGAAGGGAAACTAAAATTATTTAGTTAACAGTGGATACGTCCAGTTCAGGATTAGATTAATTTTAGTGTTTCAGAAAGCAGAGAGGAACCAGAGCCTTAATTGCATTATCACAATTTCAAAAGTCGCATTTTTTTAAACACAGGTAACCTGCTACCTAAATGGTCAGAAATGTAATAGTGCAAATGAGACCTGGAATTCCTTTTCAAGTAATATAAGATTTAAAAGCAGTGTGATTTTAAAACAAAAACAATAAGAAGGTTAGCACTTAGTGAGAAAACCACTTCTATGGCTTGTATGCTGATGGAAAAGGCAGGGAATTTCTTTGGCTATCAAGGTAGGTGAAAGGCAGGTAAAGCAGAACATGAGCTCCTAAACAACTGACCACTGTGTGAATCTCATTATCAATGCAACATAAAATCTATGATTGTACAGTTTCCACAGCCAACATTGTCAACCCAACTATGCAAGATTTCTTTTCTCTTCAGGAGAGACACTTTGCCAATTTTAGAGTCCAAATCTGAGTTGAGTTTTCTGATAAATGGTTTACCTCGAGGTCCACAAATGAACAGGCTAAGTGAGCATCATATGTCTTATATTGTTCTTGGCTAAAGGAAGTTGATGCTTGGCAAGAAAAAGACGGTGGACAATCTCCACTCTCATATATGAACACCAAGGAAGTGATTGTAATGTTTACTCCCCTCAGCTTTATGGATCTGCCTCTGGGGTTTGATGACCCCCACCTTTGGCCTTGATTTGGAGCCAAGCATCTCCCAGTGCCTTGGCAAAATGGTCATCCACTGAACCAGTGATGGACACAGAGTTGGACACAGACTCCGCTTCTTTGTAGTTTTTCCCAAGGCTGCGACGGAAGTGCTCCTCAATCACAGGATCACAGACTGTATTAGCTAAAATAACATTGTGTGGGGAACAGGAGAGAAAAACACGAGTTAAACATACAAACATGTACTAACATGTAATACATAAAACATCACAGCTACAATTACTGATTCCCTTTGTTGCAGAGTTAGATGAAAATATATATGACATATGTTCTTCTGGTCTTAGAAGTATGTTCATTCTCACAACATGTATTTCATTCCCTTTCATCTGAAATGTTTCATTAACAAAACAATACTGCAGAGAGGGAAACAAATATACATATAGATAAAGTTTACACAATGTGTGTAACAAGCTTACCATTGGTCTTCCTCTCATCAGCAGGTGGGCTGGGAGAGCAGCCATTCATGTGGCAGTGGGATAGGTTACAATTGCGGTTGCTCGCAGGGGCACAAGTAATAACTGAGGGGCGATTCTATAGGTGGAAAAAAAACAACACTCAGCAAACACTCACAATAATATGTAAGGGTTAGTAAAAAACAAAAAAGAATCCTCACAGATCTGCACCATTACATTTGAGCTGGCTATCAAATTTATTGTGGTCTTATCCTGACCACCATGATACTCTGTAAAGCTGCAATTTAAAAAACAAATCCCCTAGAGAAAGAGAACAGATGTTTTCACTAATCTGTTACACTTTAGTGTCTTTTAATTATATTTTTTTGTCACTGTGAACATCTGATCTAAGTATGACATACCTGCTGCCGCTCTACAGGCCCGCCTATGACAGACCTCTCTCTGCCCCCAACTCCAATGTCCAGGCTGCTTTTGGTCAGAGCCAGAGGCTGATCTACAGCATAGCCAGAGATTGAAGCATACAGGTGGTTTCCATGGAGACCATTAGACGAGGATGTAATGTGCTCCACAGGACTGTGACTCAGGCTCCAGTGCTCATTACGGTTGTCTCCAGCAGAGGGACGGGCCCTTGATAAAGAGAGCACAAATTTAACATATGCCACAAACACTTTCATCTTTCTTCATGGACAATTTAAATCTAATTTGCCGTCAGAAGCTTATGAACAAGGTGGATAAATGACAGTGCACAGCTGTTCATTTGCATTCCTGACTTGGAAAGATATATCGATTGTCATGTCTTCTCTCATTTCTTATGACTGCCAAGACGCCCACATTTTGACACCCTCCATTCAGGAGAGGACTGCTAAATAAAAATAAAAAAACTAACCTGCTATTCAACATGTATAATATATACACTAATCTGTTTAGGGCAGAGGTTTTTTAAATGATGAGATGTTGAAGGGGGAGTGTAGTGAGAGAGATGTGAAGCAAAGATGCTCCATGAGATGAAATGGACATGGTCAGGGTCTGAAAATAACAGCAATTTATTGGAATTTGGTAGTTGAATAGTTTTACGTTTGAATATTGCAGTGAATACGTATGTTTGGGTTTGGAGAAATGAGAAATATGATTCCATAGAAGTTACCTCTAATACGGAAACATAATATTTGTAAGATTATCTATCATAAGCATTTCTATTAGCCAGACAAAATAAACAAACCAACTTTGAGATATAATTTTCAAGCTCTAGGCACAAATGTGAGTTTTAGTGTGGCCTTCACTACAGTAATGTCAACTAAATATTTTGTTTTAACCACTGTGGCAAAAGGACTGTCTCACAAAATTAAGCATTAAGTTGATGTACAAATAAAGGAAACATCTGGCAGTTCAGGCTTCATAATAATGTATCTTTTGGTACAATCATTTAAAAAAAAACCATTCTTTGAACTGCATGTAGCTGCATAACACTCATCATGTGGATCAAAGATGAATAAATCTACACCACAAAAAACTAAATGAGTTTGACCAAAAGCATCAAGACTGGTGCAGGATAATAACACTTACAGCTGAGTGGCAAACAATCTGCTCATTTTGGTCATGTGGTCATCATCACAGTTGATTCGGTCTTCCATTTGTTCTTCGCCATACTTCCGCTTGCTTGGGCAGTGTGCAGGAGGCCCGCTCATGTTGGACATGGCAGTGGGCAGGGAGGGCATCCTGGACTCATCTGTGGGAAAGAAATCAGCACAAATAATCGACTTTAATTTAGGTTAAAGCCTCAGAGTAGGTACATGACTCTACACTGCAAATCAACTACTATTGTTTGATGTGTCTACATTTAGCATCGTCATGGCCTTGGAAAACTTAGCAACAGGACTTTTGAGGCTAGCTTGTGTTGTCCTTAAAACCATAACTATGATCCAGTGCTTAGTAGAAAGTCTCTCTACACTGTTAGTGAGAACCATCATTGGTACAATTTTAATCGCCTATACAGGGCAAAGCAGAATAATGTTCAATTAAGTACATTTTACTCAGTCCTAAAAATCATAGCTTGCATGCCTGTGGTCCCAAAGGAGAAAATTTGGGACTGTGCTGGATGAATATCAAAAAATGTAGACAGTGGTTATTCCACAATCGCAAATTATGACTTTCACACTCTGCCAGGTTATGAGATATCATGCATTTTATTACACTACATGTCATCCAAAGCATTAAAAAGGAAAAGGCTACTAAATCCTGATCCAGATTACCCTTTTGACTTTCTTAATATGGAAAGACTTTTTTAACAGTCTCCAGAGATGACATTGATTTATTGGTATCAATTGGCCAACAGACAAGCAACTCATTCACCTCTGAAACAAAATCAACTCTTAACTAGAAATACCAGTCTGCAGTGGTATGCCTCCACCAACCAGTGGGGTAGTGGAGTGGAGCAGTTTACATCTATGTCTATCCAGATACAATATTTGTAGTGACGAACTTTGAAAGGAATTTAATAATATTTTTTTTAAAACATAAGAGAGTATGAATTCTTGAGTTATGGCCAAAAATGTGTTTTGTGAGGGTAAAGTGACCCTGATCTTTGATCACAAAATTATCACCAGTTCATCCCTGAGTCCAAGTAGACATTTGTGCCAGATGTAATGATATTGCCTCGAGTTCCTGAGATATCAATGCAGGGATGTCAAACATGTTGTCAATTCTAGTAAAGTTATAATATATGTATTATTGATTATGTGTAGGTCATTATGCAATGGTTTTACTGGTCTGGCCAACTTGAGCTCAAATTGGTTTGTATGTGGCCCCTGAACTAAAATGAGTTTGACACCCCTGCTGTGACGGGACAGACGGATGAATGAACGTACAGCCCAGAGGCATAAAAACTGAGAAAATTGTTTGTGCATATACAACAACACACAGTGTCATTGTCAAGTTCCTGGGCACAACTTTTTACTTTATGCTTATAACTGATTTGGATACATTTGCCTCCCTCATGTGCACAAATACTGTTGAAGTATAGGTTCTCTATCTTTTTAAGTCTGTCTTAAAACTACTTAACTACTTAAAATTAGTCAGGTGCCCATATGAACACTCAAATAGGTTTTCCTCAATAATCAATGTAATGTAATCAATCATTGTGTTCATACTGACAATTGAATCCTCTTCAAATGTGCTTTTAAATGTAAGAGATGGGGGACAAAATCCACAGTGTGTCAACACAGGCATTTTGTTTTAAAAATACATTTAAAAGTTTATCTGAAACCCCCTGTAACACATTTCGAATTAACCATTTTGAATTAATGAATGAATAAATGGTTTCTTTTTGGGAGGTTGGGGGTCCCTTAATAAATGTATCCATCATAAAATCTCCCACAACAAGATATTGTTTTTTGCCTCAGGGCAACAATGTGCTGTAAAGATACTGAAACGCCAAGGTTTTCTATAGTACATTTGTCAAGTGGAAAAAAGTTATCTTTCCAATCCAATCGCTGGCACTGTGTCACATGTAACTGAAAAGACTGCTCCACACCACTTCTGCCCTCTTGTGATATAAATTATATCATTTTTAATTTGAAAAAAAAAAGTGAGATCTAAAAACATAAAATTGACCATACATTTACCTAAAAGTTATGTTTATTCATCATTATGTTAAACACTTACCAGTTTCAGCTATGCTAACCTAACCCTTACATACTGTTGAGGGTCAAATTTGTCCCATTTTTACAGTTTATTAAAACCGCCAAAATTGACATTTTTTAAATATTCTATAAAATGTACTTCTGGGCGATATACAATGATGTCTCCCCCCCCATAAATAAATATAATACACTCAGTTTGCTCTTACAGCTTCATTAAGGATTAATCAGACATTCATTAATAACTAATGACAAATTTATGAAGGTGAATTAGAGCAGAGACTAATCATAAGTCAGAATATGAACAGTATGAAAGACGTAGAGCTCAGTACGGTAAATGGTAAAAGTTAATGTCAGTCGCACATCAAAAAGGAGTTTGTTGGTAGTTCAGAAAACCCGCAACTAACGTGTCAATTTTAGGTTACACACAGTTTAAAATAAAACACAGACTACGGACACATTTCAACAAGAAAACTATGCCAAACTAACCTTCATAGTGCAGTCTCCCGATGTTATTGTTCATCTTGTCCAGGAACTGAGAGTTCAACAGGTCCATTCTAGTGAACAGCATTTACACGGACAGGCTAAATGCTAACATGGATGTTAGCAAGTGATACCGACGAAGAGAACAACCGAGCTTCTGTCCTGTAAGGCGAGATCTGGAAGGGGGGGGGGGCAACCAGATAGTAATCACACATGTAAATACGGCAAACACATGAGGTAGAATATAATGGAAATGGGTAGTGCTCTTTTAAAGTAGTACCGAAATGTATCCTGAAAGCTGACGTTAACGATACGGAGGATAGCAGTGCCGATAACAACTAGCTTCACCGTTTGACTAGCTTAGCTTATCCAAATTAAGTAACTACATACGCTTCAGGAGAGTCAAGACTGTGATAGTGTCAATTTATCATGAGTTATTACTGTAATAAACCACTTTACACGTATTGTGGAAGTAGTTAGCTAGTCATTATCATGTTTGCAGAGGTACCACACTAGCTAGCTAACTTTAGCTACTTTGTCTTTGACACAAACTCACGTTAGCCATTAACAGCTAGTCGCCAACTTTGTATCTTACAACAAGAAAAGAAAAAAACCCTGAATAAACCTTGAAATAAACCTCGGTGGCAACTTACGTTCAGTTAGTTTATGTCCAACAGAAAAAAAACCAAAAGTCAGGATCACAGTCAGTCACTTCATCGACAGTAATTTTCTAGCTTTACAGCCACAACAACAACATGGCTAGTCCAGCTTGCCTTCACACACTGTCCCACCGCAGCAGCCTACAGACAAAAGAGTGGTGTGCGGCCCTAGTGGAGACGAGGAGAATAGGGGAGAAGTTCCCGTGTGTGTGGATCTCTGCTCTAAACTGTCCACTTTTTTACCAAAGAAAGTTGTTTTTTTTTAGTATGGTATACATGCTGTAAACCGCCGTGAAACAGAAGCTTGCCAGACTTTATTTAGTCACAGAGCAACAGAGAGGAGGTTGAAATACAAAAGTGTAAAATAGCCTACAAGAAAGGTTTGACACCAACTCTACCTGCTAGACAAAACAGACCTTTTTTACTTCAAAATAACGTAAAAAAAGTGAATACACTGTACTTTTATTCATTGACAGAGTATAAATCACACCAGATTATACAACTCAAAACAACCCTCTAAACCCTGTAGCTGATGCACCTCTTTGAATATGCAAATGTACAAATTTGACTTGTGAAAAAATCAAGAAAAATCAAAAATTAGCATTCAAAAACGTTGTATTCTTCATATTCTATAAAATAGTCATTGTGAATGTCTTTTAAAAGAGCAGTCATTCCACAAATAAACCAATTTAGTAGACCTATATAAAATATAATCTGTTGACGATTTATCCAATCTGTTTTTAAGAATTTGCCCTTCGTCTTCTGGAAGCTTTCCCCATGCTTTTACATTGCAGAATATTTTTTCTCATTGCAGAGAAACACTTTGGTAAGTATAATTTTAAAGAGTTTCCTCTTAAATCACACATATTATTCCACAAGTAGATTGCAGCAGATTAAAGGATGGGTTCACAATTTTTCAAGTCTGTCTTAAAACAACAGTCAGGTGCCCAAATTAACACTGAAATAGGTTCTTCTTACCATAACCATTCCTCCGATTCATACTGGCCATTAGAAGATCCCTTCATAATGCACTTACAATGTTAGTGAAGGGGGGCAAAATCCACAAGCCTCATATATGCGCAAATGTACTTGAAAGTTTATCTGAAGTTAATATGAAGCTTCAGCTGTCCAGATGAGTCAAATGAAGTAGATATCTTTCAAAGTGACAGTCTTTTTAGTGCCATAGTGCCTCATTTTGTTACTCTATTTCCAACACAGCTCAACAAGGAAACACTTTCAGAGGAAACACAAAGAGGGAATTTTATGCTAAAAAGTAAATGTAAAATGTAAATGTGGCAGATATCTACTTGATATGACTGATTCAGACAGGTGAATCTAAACCAAAATCCATAAAAGGGATTTGATGTTAGTTCAGTGCCTCTCAATGTGGCTACTTAGATTTTTTTTTAAATAACACAATCTTTAGAAATATACACAAGGACAGACAATGTATTTATGAAACTGTTTCTGTAACTGTAAACAGGATGCAAAGAAGTGAAGAGTGAAAAGAGGTTACTTACATTATATAGAGAATGATTAAATAACTTGATATAAGCTTCAGATAAACTTATAAATGCATTTTTGCACAAAATGTGAACACACTGTGCATTTGAGGCCCCCATCACTTACATCACTTACATTGTAAGCACATTTGAAGGGGATTTTTTAAAAGCATATAAGGGTATATACAGAAGGAATAGTTACAGTGAAGAAAACCTCTTTCACTGTTCATATAGACACCTAACCGTTGCTTTAAGACAGGCTTGAAAAATTGTGACCTATATTTTTAAATGATGCAAATAAGTTTGCTCTGTCAATTAAGCATCTGTGATGATGTTCATTATGTTTTTGCATTTTTGACTGCCTCTGTTGTCATTTTAAGTGCATTAATCATCCATCTATGGCACTCATAGATTGGCAGAATAATATGCCATTCTCCCTTTAATGCATAAGTATATTTTTGTATGTGCAGGGAAATATCACAATGCTAGCAGCTAATCAGCATCCTGCCTGCAGCATAGAGACCTCCATCACTGCAGCTGCACTGTTGAGTCATCTCATCGACAGACATCTGACAGGAGAGGCTGGAGAGTGGAGGTTTGTCTTGTTCACTACATCACTTCTACCAGCTGGTGGCACCCCAGCAGCCATGCATAACATTAGTGCATGCTGCAGCCTTTCTATAGCCCATACCCAAGTAATAATTTCACAAACTCTCCTTATTATTTTTGTCTCATGACCAATGTTCAAAAAGAAAATTGGACAAACAGATCTAATTTTTATGGATTGTTAGTCAGGATAGGCTTGCAACCCATCTTTACTCTACACTGTACTGCATATGAAGTAAAGGTTGTCACCGTAAGGTTCAATTTGAGGTCCAATGTTTTGGCTTTTTATCTATATGCTTCAACTTGGCCAAATCATCCAATGTAACAATGTCTCTTTTTTCATGGATGACACACATAGACACCTTGCCTTGAGACCTGGTGACCCAAGGAGCCTAGCTGCTGTTATAGATAGTCACATTGATATCAACTGTAGGATGGCACAACATTTTCATTCCTTCTTTTTATTGATTTTTTTTCCTCTTTTACCATCTTTCTCTTTCATCATCCTTCTGTGTTCCCTCTGCTTTTTTTTTGCATCTTTTGTCCTCTTGTTCGTTTGCCCTCGCTGTTCAGCTATCTGTTGCTAACAGATCCTTAACTGAGAAAAAAACACAACAAAAAACCCTTTGACTTCATAAAAGATGCTGTACATTCACAATAGACAGAGATACTGACAGTAAAATTACAATGCAAAAAATCAGAGTCATAATATTAACTTCAAACATGCAAGCTATGATTACAGCTGGAGTTTGTCACATTACTTCACTATTCATCTGACGCTCAGCTTTGACAAAATATTGCTATTATTATTTTTCAGTTTTATTCAATCATTTATTCGCAAATTCCCTTTTCCATCCCATTTGCTACGAACAGAGGAGATTGCTCCAAATTTGTGATGTTCCAGGATTATACATAAAAAGACAATTAAAAAAATCTACCTGATAACTAAATTTACTTTTAAAAACATATTATTCAAGTGCAGCCTGTGGCCTGTGTGTCTGTCAGTTCAGTTTAAATCACCTGATGGCTGAATGAGTGTATATAAAGATCAGTCATGAACCGCTTGAGCAGATTTCAAGAGCAAGAACAAACCTGTCAGCTTGTTGAGTAATATTTAGTGTATGATTGTTTGGAAGAAAAAGAAAAAGAAATAAGGATTTGAATGCCTCTATAGTAAAATCTATAAATCCTAACATTTTTCTCTGTCAAGGTCCGATGTTTGTGTATAATTAATTTGAACTATGTAGCCCCTTCACTAGATTTACACTAGATTCACACTGACCTCTGAGAACTGCAAGTTATTGATTTATTGATCTGTTTCCTGGCCCTTTTTAAAATATCCATCTGTTGTCTGTGTTGGCAACATCATAGTCTGTGAGCTAATTCCTACTATATTCCTTGTATATAGACCAATTAAAACAGCCTATTCATTTATTTTCATTCATTATGAGTAGCAGTGATATTGTTTTATTGTTTTATATTATTTTCTTCATCATACAAATGTTTTATTCCTAAAATTAGTAATTAAGCGATTGATTTGTGCTTTACAAAGATATGAGGTCTTTAGCATATTTTATGTTAATTAGCAACAATGTCAGTATAATACAGTATTGTTTGTGTGCTATCATAATCATTTAGACTTTAAGAAAGCATGTAAAATAAAATGTAATTGTACATAATGATATACAAAGCAAGTGCTGTCCAGTAAAGTCTAATATAAAATAAATAAAATATGAGGTAAAGCATGCCTTGTGATAAATTTTAAAGAGTAAATTCAGTAGGTATATTGAGAATGATAAATCAATTAAGAGAGCGGGTTTATTGCATTTGTGTCTCAAGGGACTGCGGCTGATGCTTCCTCTCGTTCAACATTGCCCACTAGTCCTAACAGCCATTTTAGATTTCATGGCTGCATTTTACACACACACAGAAAATGCTCTGCAAGGACAGAGGGCAAAGAAAGCATGAGGGGAGAAGGAGCAAGGCAATTATGATGTAATACTCAGTATACCCTCTCGCACTTACACTGGAAACCCCTCTATTTTCCAAAGCTGTGGTTCAAAAAAGCATGACGCCTGTGAGGCAGTAGAAAATGGGGGAGGGGTAGGGAAGGCAGGCGCACCAGTGAGTGTGTGTAGAGAGAGGAGAGGACGAGAGGAGGAAAGAGGCATAGCTAGAGCATCATTTGCAATAGTCGAGAGAAGCGCAGGGTGAGGGGATTGGCTGAGGGAGGGTGTGTCGTCACCGCCACTAAGGGGGAGCTCTGAGGATGCTCTGCTGAGCTGGGAGGGAATACATTCACTGGGAGTTTGCATTTAGAGATCAGCCATTATCAGAACAGGGACTCCTCTGCAGAATTCTTTTTTCACACCCAGTGCTTGTTGATTCTTCTGCCCTCTCAGCTGCAGCCATGAATTATTTGCGTCGGCGTCTCTCGGACAGCACGTTCATCTCCAACCTGCCAAATGGCTACATGACAGACCTCCAGAGGCCTGACCCTACTCAGCCTCCTCCACCTGCCTCCAATACCCCTGCCAAGTCTCCTACAGCAGGGCCTACACCTCCAGCCACTTCGCCGGCTCCAGAGAGGAAACCTCAGTCATCTCAGTCATCCGGAGCTGGTTTCTTTAGCTCCATCACCAACGTTGTTAAGCAGACAGCTGCCTCAGCTGGGCTAGTGGAGCAGACCCAAGTCACGACACCTAAGAAGTTCAAGATTCTCTTGGTCATCGATGAACCACAGCAGGAGTGGTAAGGCAATATATTGCTGTACTCGTACTATCCATTATGCATCATTTATAGTCTATATGTTGCTTGTTCGCAGCATCTTTACTGCTGAATTTCTCCTCATGATTCCTTTGAATGTAGTAGTTAGGTAAGGGTTAAAGAACCACGGAAACAACATCTGTATCAAGCACCATGCAGATGTGAATGGGCACTGCTGCTGTGGGCAGCATGCCATTGTTACAGCATAACATAGTGATAAATATGCACCATTGATTCCCAGCAGTAATGACATTACACCAAGATGGAGGATTTTTTGTGTCCTCTATTCTGCCTGTGTTGTAATTCACATTTTTCTGTAATATTTTCTTTTCTTATACACATTAAAGCAATAGAAAGTAAGGTTTATCACAGCTGCGTGTATAAATGAGGTGAATGAATTAAATCATCAGTGTTACCCTGTAATGTAGCATATTGCTATTCTTAAAAATGGATGTTCAACATGTTGTGCATAATAAGGGAATGCACACATTTTCTCTGGAGGTAGTCTAGATACTGCAGTGCTTTCCCCCATCAATGGGGTTTCCCTCTGCTCACTGATGGTAGATCACATGACCTGTTAGGCATCGATATCGGGAATTCACTGCAGCATGGTGCATAGGGTTCCATTAGTAGATCATACCATATTGGTGTACAGTATATAGACAGGTACAGAAATCTAGCAGAACATTTTAGTGAAATTACCCACATGGCTGTATTTCTAAGCCTGGGGGACAACCATTGTGTCATTAATGTCAAGAGTGGGCTTATGTTAAGACATCTAAGCCATTACACTGACAGTCAGTGTCCTGGGGGATCTTACTCAGAGGTAGCTTAAAGCGAGCATCTTTGTCTGTCTAGTGTGGGAGGAAATTTAAGGGCTCAAAAACACATGAATTTGTTGTGAACTTAGTGGAGACTGATATCTTGTTGAATAGTAAAGGATGTGATATTTCTATCTCCTCGTGATCAACACAAAGCTGTTTGCACAGCTGATATATTTTCCACAGCTGTGTTTGCTAGAACTCTGCAGCTGCATAGTAAAGTTGACACATCAGACATTTGAAGAACACATATATTTCTATTGCCTCCAATTGTGCAGTCTGTATTTATGAACATTACAGATAGGAACCAGAGAACTAAAACCCTGTGATGCCTTACTAATGTACAGCACAAGATCAGTACTTTCACACTGGATGGGAAGTTGACTGTGGACTTTTTTTTTTTTAGCTCTGAATAAACTCTGCTCAAACTAATCTGATCCAACAAAGAAATATTGGACAGCATCACTATATTTTTTTGTTGGATCTGATTAAAATAACTATCTGACTAAATAAATGCAATTAACAAAATGTTTTCTGAAGATGGCAAAAAGCCTTTACATTTTGGATGCGTTTATGCAGGTTGCCATGTTGAAGACCGTGAAGAAATTAACCTAAATCACACAAACATTAGGACATTTGCCTTTGCATAATTCGGCCTGGCAGTATCCTCTTATCCTGTTTATATGTGCAGGACTGGTCACTTATGTAATTGGAACCCAGATCAATATTAATAAGATCAGACCCTCATCAGCAGAAAGAATGCCAGCCAGCCTTATGCAGTCACTTGTTCCACATTTGCTAAAAGTGGAAGGCGAGACACTTGTTGAGGAATAGACATTACCGTCTGATGTGCCAATGCAGTGACAGTGCTCTGCAGTTCTGGCAAAGACACACAATATAATTCATTAGACTAAAGCCATGTCATTCATAAAAGGTCATCCTTATTGAGAATGATGAGTAGGTTAGGCTGGGAATGAGATAATATTTAACACTCCGTCATTCTCAGTGTCGACATTTCTCTAGATCTGATAGGAAGCAGTTCGTACGTGTCTGATAAAAACGTCAAGTGATTTCTGACATTATTTCTGTTCCCTATTTCAATGTATTTAAATATAATATTAGGTCATGGTTTATTGCTCCACAGACCATGGTTGTTCTCTGTGGTTTCTTAAATCATACAGCATATCTTTACACTTGGGAGATCAACTTCTGTACTTCACTCAAAAGGCTTCCTCTCTCTGAATACTGCATTTATTTTTCATTGCAGCTCAATATCACTGAGTTGTATTTTCACTAGTTTTGGTTTCTGTTGGTTTCTTTTATGAGACCTTTCAGACCTTCAGTGGTTGTTAGTTACTATGACAGTCCAAATCAGTTTTACTCTGTAGGTCTCCCTTCATTCACATCCAGTGTTCTGTAGCTTTCAGATATTGATGTAGTGCTAAAGTTTGAAATATTTGCACTATTAAATATAACATGAGCAACTTAATATCACATCAAGAATGATTTAGGAGGGCACATATTCAGAGACGCACGTACTTTATATTCAGCCCTCACAGTTTCAAGATGAAAAACATAAAAGATATAGCTGTTGGCAAACTATAATAAGATGAAATGTCCTTTTATTTTAATGTAGGCTTTGCTGAGCACCTAATGTTATCTGTATGTTGGCACACCTTGGGTCTGAGAGCTTTATGCAGTGTATCTCATCTAGTGATGGGCTGTTACAAGACTTTTTCTGCCCACTGCTGCAAATGAAAGCCAGAGTGATGTGACCGGGTGGCCTCAAGACAAAATGGAATCAGGAGAGAGTCAGCCAGACTAATTGCATATGGCAGAAGGCTCAGCCACTAGCATCTATTTATCAAATTAAATGAGTCAAATCATAGATGACTATGCAAGTTATATTTTTGTATTTTCTACCTTTACAGTTTCTGAGGGATTTTGTATAAAAGTACTGCTTTTTTTAAAATGATGTCATAACCAAAGGGTACATTACCATACTATCTATACACTTTAAAATGATATTATTTGCACAAGTGCAAATCCTGAGAAATCTTTAACTAATTTGTTCAAGTGATTTTACGCCACATATTTTATCAAATAAATCACATTAACTTCTAGGTGTTGTAGAAAAAACTGTAGATCATTACTTCTGTTCTGTAAAATGATGACAGTTATAAAGCTGATACCTATGTAGCCAGAACTTGATGTTTTAAATGTTTAATTACACAACTTGTTCATACAGTAACAAACACATATTTATTTAGAGCTTGGCAATTTGTCCTACAGTGTAAAATTAGCTGTACAGAGAAAACACAAGATGGATGATTTTTTGAAGGACGTTGTTGTCTTACAGGTTGTATGAGGCAGAACAGTTAACTGTGTAAGATAAAAAAAATGATAAAATCATGATGATTGCCGAAGAGGCCGAAACATTCTGTCATCCAGTCTGTGTTTTTTATTGCTAAATGATGCTGCTAGTCATCCATAGAGGTTTTGATCCAGGATGGCTGTGCTATAAATTGCTCTTATAACAGGAGGAGCAGATGGCACTGCCTCTCTTATCAGACTGATGGCAGAGATGTACTTCCTTAAATTATCTTATCAGACTAATGGCAGAGATGTACTTCCTTAAATTATCTACATTGTAGCTCACTTTTAAGTAGAAAGAACGAAGTCACCCAAGGTTCAAAATTACAAAATAGCATAGCAGACTGTTTTAAGTGAAATTAGGGGAGGAATGGTTTGTACAAGGAGCGTCGCCTTATACAAACACTACCACCATGTGAAAGTGAATGTTAAATAGGCTAACTGATGAGACATTAAAATTCAGGAAGGGCTCCCGCTTACTAAGCTCTTGTGTGAATCATCAGAATAAAAGATTATTTAGCAGCAGTAAGTCATTTGGCAACACTTTGACATATTAGCCTGCGATCATTAATCAGTTTGCTTAAATTACATTGTCAATACTGTCTGTACACTTTCAATCACAAAAGAGGAACTGCTGTTTTTGTCTCATTTGGTTTCTCTCCTCATCTTTAATTCAAGTCAAATGAACCCATATTGATTCTTATGAAGGAATTATCCAAGTAAACATCTTCTGGCATGTGGTAAATACATTGAGCACCGCCTTTGGCACACCAGTTCAAGCCTAGTGCCTCAGTAAAGCCAAATAGCAGAATTATGGTTTATATAATATATAATGTCCTTCATTTGTGGTCGGAAGCTTCTATGAGGAGAGCAGGTTTAAAAGTGCCAAGATTTCTAGTGAGCACCTGGATGCTCTGATGTGACTGCCAAATACTTTTGAATATTAATGCAGTGTGTTGGAGGATCATGTTAAGCATACTATAAGATGATCTCCTGTTAGCATAAGTGGTTTCTGTGCTCAGTATGCTGAGCTGCAGACTGATCAGATCAAATACATAACGCTTTGGTCTGCACAGCCAATCCCCGTGCTAACGAAGATTCAATTTGAACAGCTAAATGAAATCAGTGGCTTGTCTTTTTCATGCCTCGTCTCTATGTTTGTTGCTAGGGGTCTTGTTTTGGAAACAGTCTCATCTATTTGGTAGAAAAGATCATTCATCACAGGGCAGAGTAGACTTTTCATTTTCTCTGATATTGGAGCAGTGATTCATATTTTAATGCTTGTTTTCCTCCAAAAGCCAAATAGATCCCCACACTGTAATTAGATAGGGAATGAATTATTCAGCTCTACCTCCACATTAAATAGACAGGCAGTGCATGGTGCGTGACAGCAGGGATGCTACAAACTAAGAGAAAGTGAGAACTACAAATCATGTTAGTTAAAACATGGACGTTCTACAAATCTTATTTGGATAGACGTTTCATGTACATGCACTAGTTTACAATTGCATTGCAAGCTGTTAGTTCAAGTGTGAACTTAAACTGAGGAAATGGAAACCTCCCTCTTGGCAACATGACAAAATAGGAGGGAAGGGTTCTTTTTTGGACACTGATTACTGTTCATTAACTGTGGATCACCCTGCTAATTTCTGTTGTCAAAGTCAGGCCCAGTCCCAGCACACCAGTATAGGAAAAAAACAAAGCAGTCAAACACACTGTTAACATTAACAGTCACTGTGTAGCTTCAGCAGTTTTCATCTCTGTGAGGTGGTAGTATGTAGACACGGATCCATCTTAATCTTAAATCCAATGATAAAAGACTCCCTCTTCAACAGTGATTCAGGTGTCATTTATATTCAAGTCAGAAATCCAGATCCAGATATACTCTTTGTTTTAAAATGTGCTGAATCATAAGTCGTGAAAGCTGCAGCCATTTTCTTAAATTGCAAATTCAGTGTGTTTAGCAGGTGTGTTACCTCAATGCATAATCCTTTAATATCCCACTGGGCGGCATTGCTATTGACCAGACAGTGCTAGGAAATGCCTAATTGCATCTGCAAGTATACAATCAACAGCTTTGTCTTGAAGAATTATACAGACTTTTGTAATGGTTTGCTGCTGTCCTCTTTGCTAGACTGAATTGGATAAAGTGTGCATGAAAGTGAGCATTTGTTGTCTCTGTGCTTTCGTACCTCCATAAATTTATTTTGTAGGTTGTTGTAATGTGATTAATATTGAGTGCTAGATTTAGTCTTAGATCACTAGCCAATTGGAAATCCTTATTTTATGAACCAGTGTAATTCTTTTATTTATTTTGCTATAGATAATAACTTCTCTTCTGTTTCTGTTCTACCCAGGGCAAAGTTATTCCGGGGAAAGAAAATACTCGGGGATTATGATATCAAAGTGGAGCAGGTACAGTATGTTTCATCAAGCCAGTGAAATCCATTTTAAGTACATCTCTAAAACAGAGTAAAGAAGTTTAAGTACTCTGTCCTCATTTGTACTCTTATCCTCAACTCCTCAGGCTGAATTCAGTGAGATCAACGTTATGGCTCATGCCAACGGGACCTGCAACGTTAACATGCAGGTTTACAGGAACGGTACCAAGGTTGTCAGGTGAGGCATATAAACACACAGAAGAAGATTTAGCCTCCGAAATGGAGATGCTGTATATCTATCTACTTACCACCATTTTTACAGTTGGTTATGTCTGTGGTCAGAGTTTTGTCTCATGCCTGCTATCATTTTATTTTCTAGGTCATTCAAGCCAGACTTCGTCCTCATTCGTCAACATGCCTTCAGTATGACCCAGAATGAAGATTTTCGCAACCTGGTCATTGGTCTGCAGTACGGAGGTGTCCCAAGCATCAACTCCCTTGACTCCATCTACAACCTTTGTGATAAGCCGTGGGCGGTATGTATGCAGCAGCCTGGGCAACCTTGATAATGACCTTAATTTGCCCTGATTTGAATTAATTATATCTGAATGATCTACCTTTCTGTGTGTCTAGTTTGCCCAACTTATCAACACCCACAGGAAGCTGGGTGCTGAGAAGTTCCCTCTGATCGAGCAGACGTTTTATCCAAACTACAAGGAGATGGTGAGAACGCTGTCATCACCCACTTTTCACTGCATCCAAGAGTAACACCCAAACACAATTTCAGGATTATTTTTTTTTATGAAAAAAGCTCCCACACACTGTCTCACCCATCACTATATGTTTATTGAATCGTAACGTTTTGGTCTGGAGGTATGTCCCTGATGATGATTGGATAGACCGAAACGTTGCCATTCCATAAACATATAGTAATGAACAAGACAGAGTACAGGGTCTTTTTTTTCAGTTTTTCATTTTAAAGTATGCACTTTCCTCCTACGCACCTGCCACTACTCAGGTGTGCAGAGATTTACTCATAAAATATAGATTTGTTTTTTAATATTAATATTCCTTACAGGTTTGTGATTTTGAATTAAAAGCAGAAAACAGATTATAATGTTATAATGTTATAATGCAACACCTCAAATTATACTTTCTTACATTAGGTAAGCATGCCATCATTCCCTGTTGTTGTGAAGATTGGACATGCCCACTCCGGTATTGGAAAGGTATGAAAATGTTTTTTCTTGCTTTTTTGGGGGAACTTTCAGCATGAATATGCTTTTAATTTAAGCCTTTGTCTCTAAGCATTTGTCTATGTCAGTGAGTTCCTGAACACCTTTATACATTTTAGATATTTTGCTTGTGTCTGTCTCATGTGTCTGTTTCTGTGTACAGGTGAAGGTGGACAATCACAGTAAGTTCCAGGACATAGCCAGTGTCGTGGCTCTCACCCAGACGTACACCACCACAGAGCCTCTCATTGACTCAAAGTACGACATCAGAATCCAGAAGATTGGCAATGACTACAAAGCCTACATGTATGTATAATTGCACTGTTGTTTCTCAACTTTAGAAGGGAAAGAGACACAAACCCAAACTGGTTTTAATGTTTGTGCTTTACACACCTCAGGAGAACATCTATATCTGGTAATTGGAAGACCAACACAGGCTCAGCTATGCTTGAACAGGTGGCAATGACTGACAGGTGAGTGTTACATAAGAAAATGGTTAATTAATACTGTTTTATGTGGATTATCAGCAAGATACTATAGATGTATAAACCTGACAACTATGGCACAGTAACGTGTCCTGTTGAGGTGGAAGTGAGTGACAATCAGGCCATGGTATATCTCTTTAAGCTTCCACTGGTTTTGAGTCTTGTGTTGCTTCTGTTTAGGTACAAGCTGTGGGTTGACACCTGCTCAGAGATCTTTGGAGGTCTGGAGATTTGTGCAGTCAAAGCCATCCATGGAAAAGATGGTAAAGATTACATCACAGAGGTAGGAGTTAACAGGATTTGACTATCAGGTTTGAATGTCACATCTGAGGATTGAAAGTGCATAACTTCAAATGATTAAACCACTGAACTGTATGAATATATCAAAATATGGATGTTACCTGTTTCCTTCGGTTGAAGTCTTTCAGTATATCTGTCAAAGTTAATGTGGCATATTGACAAATGTTACATTAAGACAAGCTCTTTCTTGTGAAACTACCTTCCACGTCGCACAGGTGGTTGGCTCAGCCATGCCCCTGGTAGGGGAGCACCAGGCCGAGGACAGGCAGCTCATTGCTGACATGGTACTAGCCAAAATGAACGAGTCAGCAGAGAAGGAAGCCAACACTCCTCAGAGACCCACCACCATACAACCATCCCAGGTATAGTAGCACACACGGTCACAGAGAGTAGAAACAGGAGGCTGCATCTTGTCTTATTTTGGTATAATGGTGATCTTTCATAATCTTTCATATGTTATGGGGAATTATCAATTATCTAAATGATAGGATTTACCCAATGTATCTATTTTTAGATCTCATTACAGTTAAACCACCACCATTGTTGCTGGCTGAGTGAGATGTTTCTTCGTTTTTTCAGGGTTCTGGCCAGAAGGGAGAGATTGCCGGTGATCCCATTAAGAATGGTGTTGGACGCCCACCTCAAGGTTGTCTGCAGTACATTCTCGACTGTAATGGCGTTGCAGTGAGTCCAAAACCAGTCCAGGCTAACTGAGTCACCCAGGGGAAAGGGGACAGTCGGTCTCAGAGTCTTGATAACAATGACTTACCTTAGCTGAACACAAGAGCACACGTGTGTGTGGAAGCCGATAGCAAGAATCCAATCTCGGTGACGTTAGCTCGGCACAGCTGAGTCCTGGCCTGGACTGTGTTTTTAACTCTATGCAGTGTCAAAATGTACTGTCTACTTGTTGACCTGTTGATTTGTGTGCTTGTATAGGTCACCTATGTTCCAGTAGCTGTGGTTTTTCTTTGGGGCTGTTGTTGATGATGTAAAAAGCAGATTGTGCCTACACTGAGTTCAGTGCTGCTCTGTGCTACCTGTTCCACCCAGCTATGAATCTTTTTATTTGCCACCTACCCCCTTACTGTTTTCTATTTTGGTGTGTATCTTTAGATATTGTTCAAACTGTGGATTATCGTGCAGTTTGAAGTTTGTGTATATCTCAATATGTATACAGTACGTGGGTGTGTATGGCTGTAGTGGTGATTATTTTTCATACTAATACTAATAGATATTTATTTTTGTTTTGCATGATTGATACAAAAGCAGGTGCAAGTCAGTTATTTACGTCTGATCAAGTGGGATGTTCACATAACATCGCTGTTTTACCCAAGCTGTGTTTCCTGTGATTCATGCATTGTGAATGTGTCAATGACAAAATGCATATTCTATAAGTTCTGCAGGATACATGTATTCATTACCAAACATGCATTAACACAATGAGCACGTGTGTACACTCCTGCATACACATAGACATACAGTATGTTGCCTTTTTTAAAGTTCATTTTTTCATATATTATTATATCACAATATCACGATAAAAGAGATTATTTAGAGAGATTAATAATAATAATAAATAGATGCATAATAAATATTAAAACAAATCTAAGATTCTAGATTTTATTATACAGGATGTTGTGCAGTTGTCTGAGCGCACAATTTCAATATATTTCTATAATTTTGAACCAAAGAAAAAATTATTTACTTTCAATCACAATTTTTGCACTCCAGTAACCCACAATGTAAATATCGGTGAGGGGGACTGCAGTATGCCGCATGGAGTGTGTAATACCATCAAAGAATAGCGCTCCAAGACAATACATATGTTATAAAAAATCACAAGCCAGTGAACTGATGCCCTATTCAAATTACTGTTGTTTTTTTGCATTTAGTTTGGTGGAAGCAGACATTATAGCTGATAATGAGAAGTTTATGATGTATAACCTGCCACGATCAGATATAAAGTCTCCCCTGTGGCCCTCACATCGGTTATAGGCTATCATGGTGGTGTTGCCATGACAACAATGCTGTGCTTTGTGGTTTAGCGTGGACTTGGACCCTGTTACTGCCATTTAAAGATTCAGTATGTTTAACTTATCACATTCCTCCTGTGAGTTGATGGAAAGTGCAATATTAATCTTTTGTTTTTTTTTACTCAAAAATGTATTTACTCATTGTAAAATCAGATCTTCCATCTTATTTATTCAAAAAGCTATACTCATTCACACATTCAATTATCTAAAAAAAACCCACTGGCTTTATGTGGAGGCAATTTCATATTATCTGATACGCTAAATGGTGAAACAGCTAAATAGCAACCAAATCAACTGTAAAAAGAAACCTGTCCCGTTTTCCAACAACCTGTTTGTTACTATAGTATAATATATGTTCAGCAAGCTCTGTGTGCAGTTCTTTTCCAAGTTGTATAAAGTGCCATTGTATCTGTGAGCGTATCCTTGTAGAAGCCATGCCTGGGGTTTTATGGATGTGTTGTACTGTTTACTAGGAAATATGCCATGACATTGATTTATAAGGGAGGAACATGCAGAGGTACCCCGGTCTGTAATAACTGCATGGTTAAGCCTTTGACTCAGTGATCATGATTGAATATTTGATCAATTATAACTGAACGTGTTCATCAAGGGCCATGGTAACTTGCTACATATATCTACGTTTAAAACTGGTGTTGGACTGTTTCAATCAAAATCGGAATACAATATAATGTGGAAACATTTCCAATATGGATATTTCCCCTTCTGTCACTGGCAATAAAGCTTTCTTTGCAATATTTATTTTGTCTGTGTCCTCATATGTGTAATACTGTTTCCAAAGGAAACACTCATGCTCAACAATATTACAGGTTTTATCAATTGCACAAAGAAGTGAACATTTTAACAGTTAGGCTGCTGGGCATTCACACTGCACTGCTTCCAATGCATGAACAGATACCTGTAATGTGACTGTGTATTCCCTGTGCTTTGTTTGTGTCTTTATTGTTTGGCTTCTGTTTTCCTCACATGCTGATGTGTGATTACTG
Organism: Scomber japonicus; assembly: GCF_027409825.1. NCBI lineage: Eukaryota > Metazoa > Chordata > Actinopteri > Scombriformes > Scombridae > Scomber > Scomber japonicus. The sequence continues at coordinate 22,923,330 of NC_070581.1, read as the reverse complement.
TATTTGTTTCTGATCAGTTACTGAATAAACACACAATCTGTGAGACTACATATGAACACAGTAGCATCACATTTGAAACTTTTATTCATGATTCTGTTTTCTCAGCGAACATGGCTGAGTATCATAAACACTTCTTGTGTTGAAATAAGGGGGCCCAGTGGAACCCCAACGATTACATTCACAAAGGCCTGCTTCAAAGTTGACCCTTAAATCTCCTGAAAAGGATGAAAACCCAAGGCCTTTCCCTGCAGCACAGCATTCTCAGACTCAGTCTGTGAACCAAGATATGGTCCCCCCAGAACCTCTGTCTCTAAAACAGTGTCATTCAAATAGTTCAGTCCACCAGGGTCAATCTAAATCCCAGCAGGAGATAGCAGCCCAACCTCTTAGAGAAAACCCACGTCACAGTGTACAGACATCTGTGGATCATGAGCAACAGCAGTCTCTGCTGGAAGATCGAGCCACTGAGGAAAAACCCATCACAGGCACATCCACAGCTTAAGGAAGAATTAATAGCTCACCAGTGCTCTACTAAGGACCACAGCTATAACTCTTCAAGCAGAGTGTATATTCAATTCACTAAGCTGTGCATCCATCTTGACTTGCTCTGTACATACAAAGTTATGATTCTCTTGTCTTCCAGCAAATCCCAAACCCTGATCAGTGCCTTTGGTCTGAAAGACTCGTCCATTTTCCGCACTGCCAGTGAAGATACAGAAAGTACTGAGACCATTCGCAACTTGAGGAAGTCCTTTGCAAATCTCTTCTCTGCATAAAGATTTACATGTATTTTCAATTGCATGTTGACTTAGTTATACACTGACTATCACAGTGTATTGTATATTAGGTGTAACTGCCAATGAAAGGACATGAAGCAAGCTTTAAAGACCCTGAAAAGTTAACGTGATGGAGTGATGAACATATTGTTTTCTGACAAAGTTACAATAGTTTTAGTGATTTACCATTAGATATTTCTGTATCTCTTCTTTATTTCTTTGTGCTCTTTACACCAGTTTGAAACAGGTAAGCACTTTGATTTTCTGATGAAGCAGCTGAGTTTAAGTGTCAACCCCTTTAAGTGTCAACTAATGCCTAAAATGCTTTCTAACCGCAATTGTTGCTTTTGGAGTCATGAACGTTTAGTGTTTTGAAGATATACTCAACTTTTGAAGTTTTCGAGGGCTTTAAGGTGGATATCCATGTATAAAGATGAGTATTGTTAACTTTTAATTGTATGGCTTCACTAGAAATTTTACAGTTGTTTATCCATAAGATAATCAGTAATTATTAGTACCATAAACAAGGTAAAAATGCATTTTTATGTTTGCTAAATTGTGGTTATAGTGATTATCATCAATAAATGTGCTCAATTGCGGTTGTCGTGGTTCATTTCTGACACCTTTAACATGAGATTAGTGGTGAAGACAAACTAGATCAAGGTTAAAGTGTTTTTTGGACTTCTATTTTGAACCAAAAAGCTGCAGTATGCTGCTATATGCAGGTGAGTTGTGAAGGTGAACAGATTCTCTTCTGTTTTAAAGTCCAGGTTATGAAGTGAGATGAAGCAAATTATATGGTGGCTCATAAAGTTCAGGAAATTATATTTGAGTATGTTTTCATTTAAATGCTGACTGTATGACTCTCTCTTTTTTTTCTTTTACGTTTCTGCCAAATTGAACAATATCTCAGAAAATTTGGTGAGGTACTTTGAGACCCTATTATGACTAAGCTTTATTGTTTTACAGCTTCTGCCTCTGCAGTTATACTGTATCAGGGAACTGGTGGTGTCCCATTAGATCTTAATTTCTTCTCCCCTGAGGTCTTCTGTACCAACCAAACACTTCTTTCTCAAAAAATGGAAGAACTAATCCTTTCACATAAATCACACTGCAGACATTTGCACAGTTCCTGTCATTTCTAGATGAAGTCCTCTTCACATACAGTCAACTATATCACATATAATCATATAATCCAAGAATATGTTAAAAAATCTTCTGATAACCCAAATATGTCTAGTTTGCTTTTTTCCCTCTGACATTATGTCTCGGTGTGCTCATCCTCTTGTTATTCATGACATCAAAGGCTGGTTGGAACTTTGAAAACTGCCTACTGCCTGGTAGAGTTTCTGGCTACAGATGAATCATGGGTAATTGGTGGTTGCAGAAGCCCTGCTGTGTCGGAACGAAGCACAAGTTTGCTGGGAAGTCAAATTAGTAAACTTTTTAAAATAGTGTAATCATATTGCTTGCTTCAACAAATATTGGCAAACACATACAGATTCTCCAGGCTTCCAGATGGCAGTGATGTTTATTCCCTTGTAACAAGTAGACTGAGCTGGCCTGGTAATGGTAAAAGCCACTTAAGGGCTGAGGAAAGACATTGTAGGCCCTGAAGCTCCAGCTGAGGAGCTTCTGTCTAGACTCCTCCCAGCTGTCTGCCAAGCTGCTGCACAACTTGTGCCCTGTGGGTTCACACTGCACTGACCATCTGCTGAAGAACATAATGAGAGATTTTAAAAGTGACCTGTGATAAACATGGAGATATTTGACTATCATGATTATTATTTAGAACATAAAGTAACATCATTTATCCTGGTTTCTTTTTTAAATCATTTTAACACTCACTGCTTCAACTGGCTTACAATGGAAAAAATAACTACTCTTCCTCATTGCCATCTGGTGGTACAGTTGAGACACAAGTGGCTCACAAACAGCATCAGTGTATTATATGATTATATAATCAGCCACCTGAGCTGCATGAGTGTGTCCTCACGTTGTCTCAAAATGTATATAATCGCCATGTCTGTGAATGGTGTCATGTGAGTTTTCCCTGTGTGTAAATATAGTCACCTGGAACTGGCTTGATGCCCTCTTGATCATATTCTTGATACATGTTATCAATCTGTTTTTAATGTCCTCGTCCCATTTTTCCATGCTGCATGTCTGTAAATTTGTTATCTGGTCTATAACATCTATCACATGTATGTCCATTCTGAGGGAGGATCTATCCTCAATTGCTCTTCCTAAGATTTCTTCTATCTTTTTGCCATTGGGGTGAATCTTCCCTTATCTGAATTAAGGGTATAAAGATAGATGTTTTATTAATTTAAAGACAATAAAGCCCACTAAAATTGGTGAAATTGGGGTATACAAAAAAAAAGAAAAAGACTTGACTTGACACTGAAATGACGATCAAAACACGTGCTTTGTTAGAAATGCATTTTTTGACATGCACAAGTGTAGGTTACCTTACTGCATCATGGATAAAGATCTGGTTTATTAGAAACAATATGAGCTTAATTGCTTGTTTTTTATTTCTTATTACCAGATAGAGTTGGAAGCCATAACAGAGAGAGGTAAGCATCTGTCTTGGCAGACACTATTCAAATGATCGAAAAGCTCCTTTAACAGATGTGTTCAGCCAGTTTGGAGGTTTTGCTTCACATTCCACATTAAACCCCTCAACTCAAAAATGAGTTTTACTTATTGTTACTTCTCTTGAATGTTTGAGCTTCACATCACAGAATAATTTATGTATGTCCAGAGTTTGATACTAGAAAGATGTTTTTACATTCATCTTACGTTTAAGCAGAAAAGGTTTCTGAGTTGGACGCAAGCATGATTGGTGATATCATCACTAATTTGAAGCTGATCATGGTCCAATATGTGACTTACATATGTGTAATGTGGAACCTTGAAGGCTCCAGCTCACAAACACTGAGAATGGACTTTTCAGTGCAGTAGGAAACAGCTGTGTTCCGCAGTTAAACATTTAAAATGAAAGATATGTGCATATTAATAGATTTTGGAATTTTTAATGAGGGAGACAGAGATGATGTAATTTTAAGGATTTTAATGAAATAATTGAACTTTTTAATGGAAGACTCTGTATCTTAAAATCTGTCTGAGACTCTTTAAAGGAAAAGGTCTCCTCTTTGACTCTGCATTGTCTGGAGGGATTTATGTGCTCCAGTCCTCTCTCAGCTCTTTCTGCAATTCCTCAGTAATTATGGTAGAGCATTAACAACATTATTTTTAGTGTTAAAATGTGTAGTTATTCAATAATTTGAAACAGGGTGACACGCATCACAAGGGAAACATCCACTAGATGGAGCTGTTGTCAGCCAGGGAGGGACTTTGGAGGGGATTTGGACTTTGTTGTCTTCATTTTGTCCAGTCTGTGCAGCTTGTCAGAATGCAGAAATAGAACAGATAAACACATACATAGCAAAACGACTAGCGGTCAGTGGCTAGCTTTGGTCTAATTGTGCTGCACCACTTTTGATGACATCAGGCCTATTTTACTCTGCTTATGATGAGGCTTTTAGAATCATGTGATTCAAATGAGATAAAGACCTCAGAAAAGTTCCTTGCCTTGGGCTCAATTCAAAGGGTCATAAAACATAAAAAATAAACACGTATTCCCATATTTAGATTATAGCAAACATTCCCATATTTACTATAAAATTGTACTTGCGACTGAACTAAATCAAGTGGTACTGCCTAGCAGGAACTACACGTTGGATGTTTACACTAAAACAAAATATAACTGTCCTCTTTCTTTCCACCACGTCCCTCCCTTGCTGAATGATTGTTGTTCCACTGAGCTTGCCAGTGACTATACAGCACACAGTGGCATCAGCCAATGGTGGAATCCCCTGGTGGCGTGTCTGGACTGGATCCTCTGTGAGGTTACACCACGTTGCCACTGCTACAGCAAACATTACACCCTGCCACAAAGTCTTGCACATGTGTGGGATTTTACTGTTAGCGAACAAGAAGACAGGTAGAATAATCTGATGTCAGCTGCGCATCTCACCTGCTTTCACTGCTACTTTCAAAATGAAATACAAGTGATCTATGGTATGGTATCAAACACAACATGTTCTTATTTGATATGAAGAAAAATGACAAATACTCTGTACTTTGGCAAAGAAATTTAACTTAATTTTATTAAAATATTGAATAGACAACTTTCTCACCAAGTTTACAATAAAACATTTAACCTCCAGTAAGAGACATAACAAAAACAAATTAGTTTCCAAATCATTTTAAATATTTAAGACAACCGCCAAATGTCCAGCTCATGATAACCAACCCATGGTAAGGACTGATAAGAATGTGTGGGAGTCAGATCAGTTTACTCATATCAGTTTACTCAGCGCTATGAAGCTGCTGTGTAGACTGTTGAAACATAGCCATTGCTTTTGCTAAAATGTGCAAATTCAAAGAGTTCCATCATCACACATGCTCACTGTCTGACAGGCAATAATTCCTCCAACATGACCCAAGAAATAAAGACAACAACAACAACAACAAAAAGACAATTTCCCATATCTAATCCATTATCATTTAAGACAATGCAAAAAAATCAACTACTACTGTGCAACTAAATGGACTACATCCAACTGCTTTGTTTGTGATATCAAGAGGAGGTGAAATTGTGCGGGATCATAGTCCAGGCTTTGTTTCCTCTTAAGGCAGGTAAGCTTTAAAAAAGGTCCTCTTCATCAGAAACCAGAGCAGCCAGATAGAAGGGTGTGTGCTTCACATCACAGAGCCCCGAGTTAACAAAGACATCTTTCTCTTGAGCTTCCTTCAATGTCCATTTATCGTTGTCTTAGGTAGGTGTGCGTGCATATATTTACAAATTTTTACCAAATGCATTGCCATCATGAAGCCTCTGCAAACTTCTTAATACATGCAGTGACAAGCAAGGCACCACCTCAATGAGTAACTTATGCCACCCTCTTCATGTATACATCCTATTGCAATGCATCATCTCTCCATCCATTCCATAGTTAATCTCAGATGCACTTCTCTCTACACTTCTCCTTCTCCTCTTTTCCTTACATAATATATCAGTTGGCATGGGTTTAAATATGTTTGCATCTGCACCTGTATATTGTGTTTTTGTATGTGGAGAATTTGAGCATACTGAGCGTTTGGACTATTTTGGATATTTCGAAAGAGGAGGGGTAGTGTAAGGAGAGGAGGGGGGGTAGTGCTGTCTGAGCCTCTAAAAAACAGGCAGTCTGGTGGAGGTCAGAGTACAGGCATTGATATCCTCAGTGTGCGAGGCTCTGTGCAGGGACGGTTCTGAGGCACTGCGGTTAATCTTAGGGAGGGCATGCTGGAGAAGCTCAATGGAGGACAAGATCTAAAAAAATGTGTAAAAGAGAAGAAAAGTCGTTTTTGATTAACAAAACACTCTTCATTCAGCTTGAAGTCTGCAATTAAAAAGATAATAGCTCACCTGTGGGAAGAGCGGCCTATCGTCCTTGGACTTCTTGATGCAGTCTGCAACCAACCTTTTCATGGCTTTGGGGCAGTTCTTGTAGAGTTTACTGAGGTCAGGGGACAAATAGCCCCTTCCAACCATAAAGATAATCTAAGAGGGGAGGCCAAAGACAAAATATGAGACATTATATCACTGAAAATATTCAGGACTTGAAGTACTGATCCAAGTTAGTGCGACAGTAGGAGACACTTCATCAATTCTAAATCAGCAGTCCACCTCAGAGATACTGTATAAATATGGCCAGTGAGTCTAAGGTGACAGGCATCCAAAACACTGGAGCTATTGTGAAGGCATGATGCTGCAGAGATAAAGGATGATAGGAGTACTCTATGTACTTGCCAGGTCAGCTGAGTACAAAGTCATTCTACAGTATCAAGGAGAATAGGGGTACAACAGTGCATATGGGCACACTTTGTACACTTCCCTAATTTGAATACAGACACAGTAAACTAAACTGAACAAGGAGCCAGACACGATTCCAGGCCAGGTCTTGTGGCCTGTGAGGGGACATAAAACCACAGACACACACACCCATGCACCCCCTTTTTTTTTTTTTTACACTCATCCAGGGTTGTGTTACTGATTCTAAAATTAGGCCAATGGCTCCAGGACGCCCGCCTCTGTTCCATGGTGGGCCTTAGGCCAGCACCACAACCCCCTTCAGACTGCCAGTGTCTTTCCACCACCTTCTGGCCTGAGCTTGCAGCCTGACACAGGGACCCAGATGAGGACCAGAGCTCTGACACGTGTCAGAACTAGGGTATTTGACAATGATTTTGTCAGACACATACAACTGCTGTACTCGGGGCAGCTGATCTTGGTCTTGAATATATATTTTCCAAAGCCCAATATACAGCCTTAATGTCCAGATCAACAGTGCACAAACCAAAAGATATCAAAGAACAAAGAAACCAGAAATGTTCACATTTAAGAAGCTGGAATCATATCATTTAACTTAATAATACTCAAAATGATTAATGGATAGTGAAAATAGTTAATGATTAATTTTCGGTTGATCGACCAATCAGCTAATTGTCTAAATAGTTGCAGCTCTTGCTGTAACACTAACCTGTTGTCAGCTAACATATGGCATGACTTAATGATGAGATTTTACCTGATCTCTGTTTGCTATCTGGGAGTACGGGAGCTCTCCCGTCATGAGCTCAAAGAGAACAATTCCATAGGAATAGACATCAGACTGGAAGCTGTAAGGATTGTTATCCTGCATCCGAATAACCTCAGGTGCCTTTGGACAAATATCAGAAAGAAACCACATTTTTACAATTCATATGTCTTATTGCTGTATTGAAACTGAAATTAAAGCTGTGTTACTGACCATCCAGAGAATGGATCCAGAAGGCTGCTCCACCTGATGTGAGCCACTCCACCTGGCCTTGACCGTAGCAAGACCAAAGTCCCCAATTTTCACTGTTAGCCCTTCATGCAAGAAGATGTCTACACTGCTGTCAAGGAATTACAACTAAGACCTGAGGAAGTGATTATAGTGCATCGAGTGCCTTTATCTTTCAGATAAAGTACACACACTGTAACAGCTGATAGAAAAGGATACTGTTGGACTTCATGTCACGATGAATGATGTTCTTTGCATGCAGATAGCTAAAAATGAGGAGAAAAATCTCATGATGTTTGATTCTTTTTTAGTTTGGTTTATCAGATAAATGCCTGTCTTTAGGACTTACTCCATGCCCTGAGCGGTCTGCCTAGCAATGTCTATGAGCTGGATCATCTTTAGGTTTGTCTCCAGGACATGAATATGTTTGTAGAGGCTGCTGCCTTCACACCACTGGGTCACAATTGCCAGGTTGTCCTTCGTCATGTAGCCCATGAACAACAGGATGTTGACATGTCGTGTCTTCCTGCGACCAGAGGAAGAGAGGAAGAGGAAATCAACAAAACAAAGATAAGATAAAAGTTAGCATTAAGATGATTCACCATGAATTGAACAGTTTGAAACTGTCAAAACAGATGAAAACCCAGCTGTTTAACAGCTAGTTGTGAGATGACATCGTATACATGTTGATGATGCATTTCTTACCTCAGGACAGCCACTTCATTTCTGAACGCCTGGAACTGCTCTGGTGTGGGGTCAGTCACCTTTAAAATCTTCACTGCTACATCACCTATAACAAAAATACCAAGTTCAGCTACACTTGATGCATGAAAGTCACGGTCTGCTTCTATGAAAAGTTATGCAAGGTGCTTACTGACAAGTGGAAAATAGAAAGTGTTAGTAGTTACACCTGAAAGTGCCCTGCCCTGTCTGAAATGCATTCCTACCATGCCATTTCCCTTTGTATACAGTTCCAAAGGAGCCTGAACCGATGCAGGAGTGCAGATACACCTCACTGGCCTCGATCTCCCAGTAGTAGCTAGAGTCCCGCTTGTCCCGAGGCCTCTGGATGAAAAGAAATCAAAAGAGGTGCAACTGATGTGAGACACACAAACTAAACATAAGCTGGTATTATGTAAGGTAGATTGCAAGGTGTCTCGAAGTACTTTGTTTTTACACCATACATGATAAGATAAGACAGATATAAGACACAACATGGAACTTACTATTTTATTTTTCTCCTGAGTGTTGAAGGACGGGGCCCTCTCTCGCTGGGCAGGTGCAGGGCCTTTGGATTGTGACTGGGACCAGCCTGTGGGGCTCTGGTTAGGGGAACTCCCCGCTTTAGACACAGAAAGTGGGCAGGAGAAGAGAGGGATTCAATATGGAAGAGTGTCCATTGATTGTAAAACAGTCTTTAGGGTGCCACGAAATGAGGTACATTTATTCTCACTAGACATTCAGACAACACTACAAAATGGTAAACACACTACAATGAGGACTATATGGTGAATATTGAACAATAAAGTGACACTGATTTTGACTTTGTCCCAATTTCCCCCTTCAAGCTTCCCCTTATATGAGACTCACCCTCCTAAAAAGGAGCTATGATGAACAATGGCAAAATAAATCTTCAACGGGAACATCACATTTCATGTACACATTAACAGAAGTTGCGAGTAGAATGGACAAATAGTATAAAGATCGATAACAAAGATCTGTAGAGTTTTGCATTACCACCCTCTATTACTTTGCATTATTCCTATGTCTACTGAATGCTATGTGTAGACCTCAATATCAAATACTGGGATCAAAGTTTTCCATTTTGGAAGGAAAGGTGGATCTCTAGGCAGTCAATTCAGACAGAAAGGTTTGAAATGGAACACCTCTCTGTTTCTGATGAGTGGTGAGGGTGAAAGAAATAACTGTGATGCAGCACAAAAAAAGTACACAACAAGGTTCTAAAGAAATGCACAGCAGGTACCTACCCGAGTCATGATCACGCATCGCATCCTAGAAAGACAAAGAAAAGACAAAATTATGTCAGCTTCTTCAAATGGTGAAAATAATGCTGTGCTGCCACTCATGGTTTGACTTTAATACTAAGATTTAAATGCACATAGCCCGTTTGCAAGTCATGCCATTCAGACTGCACACACATAAACTCTGCTTTCTAACCTTTTCTGGACTCTCTGATGAGGCCTCAACAAAAGACTGGGAGAAGTGCACAATACCTACTTTCCTCTTCAGCCAGAATCTATGGCACCAGGAGCTGGGGGAGGTATTCAGGCAGTCTAGCTACTCCCCAGCAGGGTACAATACAACAGGCCAGTGAAGACAGGTGGGAAAGGGACAAAGTAAAGGAAAGTGAGGAAGGAATAATGACAAGAGTGATGCCCAGGTTTCTACCTGGAGAAAATAGAAGGGAAATGTTCTACAGAACATGCAAAACTGATGAGCTGATTATGTAAGATCAGTGGAGGTGAAAAAGCAGAAATTAGAACTGAACAAGGGGAAGTCAAGTGTCGCATATTTTAAGGCACTAAAATAAGATGCCATCAGGGGAATTACACAAAACAGGCTGAACCCTGTCCAGGTGAGAGGTAGATAAGAGGCAGAAAAGAGCAAGGCGAAGATAGTTGGAATGCCTGAGATGCACGTAGGAGGGCAAGATCGCTCTCAGACAAGAGATATTTTAAGAGTAGCTGCCTGAACATACAGGAGAACCCAGGAGGCCCATGTGGTGTGTAGTTACCTCAATCATGCTGCTGTCTACAGGCAGGGTAGTGCTAACCATGTGGACGTTGGGCGTGGAAGTGGAGCGTTGCCTCTGGGAGAGACCGCCGCCTGTGGATGGGTAGGGCGTGGTGTAGTTGAAGGCATGAGGGGTGGAATATCGGTGGGCTGAGCTGGGAGGACGAACAAGGATCAGATAGTTAAGACTGGGGGAGCTATTGTTTGTGTCTTGTGCCACTGCTGCAAAATGACAAAACACCACTGACATTTAACATGACCATGAAATCTGTAACTTCTTTAAAACTGGACTGCAGTGGGTGTGGTGGTAGTTGGTGCAGGGGCTTTCTGGTTTCATTTCTGTCATGTTCTTTCACCAATCCTGTTCAAGCATCACCTGTTTATGTTGTGCCATCACCTCATTGCTTCCACGCAAATACAGTCAACACGGAACATGAATTTAAAAAAAAACAAAGTAAAACTGAAAAATAATGTTGTGAGGAAGTAGTAATTGGTACATTTTATTGTGGCTTTCCCCTTATCCCTTTCTTGGCTAACTTGACACTGTAGAGGCATTTTGCTTGTGATGTTTGCCAAGATCAGTGTTGGCTCAGTTAAAGAGTACAAAGCTCACCAGCCAAATACGTTAATCTCCAAACAACTCAGATGTTGGTCTAACTTGAGTTGTTCACTTTTCGAAGCACAAACTTGAATTCAAACAAGTCAAAACATATAAAAACAAGCACAGAACCTAATAATATACATTAAATGGACTTCAGCTATGAATTTAGGTCAAAGATCTTGGTACAGTTCTTGTTAGAGCTGAGCAATATGGACAAATATGGTCATACATCATAATCCCCCACCCCCCCCAAATACCTCAATATCGATGTTACGACAATACTGTAGAGATGACTATTGGTGCTTTCACAAAATGTTTACACAATGACATTTTTGATCAAAATAATCAGTATGTGGATATTATGACTAAGTGAGTAATGGCAAACTAACAGCTAGAACAGCCTGTTCAATTCAGAAAGTTACATCACTTTACTGTAATGCAACCAGGAAAAGACAACATATCACAATATTATGATATATATCCACAATATGGATATAATATTCATACATTGCACAGCCCCACCTACAGAATTAGTGCTGTAGTGTCTGGTGAAAATGGGAAGATTGGAAAAGCTGAATGTATACAAATAGACCACATTACATTATCACACTCACGACCACAGAGTTGAGAACAATCCCCTCTGTTCACAACACAAACCTATGTTTCAAAACAGTATTTGAGATAGCTCTGCGTGGAACAACTTGATACTTTGTGAGTGCTAATTTGGCAGCTCAGTGAGTGCTTTTTAACAATTTTAAGTGCTCCTGAAACAAGAGGCCCTTTTCACGCCTCTCGTTACATCAGCTCTTGGACTGGTAAGCCCCCATAAAGCTGAGGACGTCATTAAAAACAGGATTTAATTCAATTAAGATTCAGGTTCTTTACTAATTCAAACAGAAATACAACTGTGTTGCAGTCAAGCATCACAAATAACAGAAAATGATAGCAGTTATGGCTAAGTAGCACTCTTATCATTAGCTCCCTTTACAAATACCCAGACATAAATGTAGTCTTATGATTGATGCATGGAGACACATTATAATGGGTGACATCATCAAATGCTTATAAAAAGCTTCACTATGGAAAAACACTTCATCTTAAAATGACAAAAATATGCTGCCATCAAAGACTGCAGGCCAAGTACAGTATGCACAGTGGATGTAGGTTGTACTTTGTAGTATGTATGTGTTATGTTTATAAAAAGCACACTCATGTGTTAAAGTGTGAAGATGACACCCTAATATAAAATAGAATGGTGCGTCTTAGACAGATCAAGCATAAAACCTAACCTTACCTTGGAAACCGTGTTAGGGATTCTCTCATTCGCCGAGATGTCAGTGAGGGCAGTGACGGGGCACCGCTCTCACCAGGTGTTGGACACAAACTGAAGACAGAGAGAAAGAAAGAGTGTGAGTGCTTAATCACACAACAGATGACTCCTAAAGACTAAAATGGTTGTCAGGTAAAACGGCTTATCTCTTCAATATCAATGATAGAGATCTTTGAATGCTTACTGCCAGTCCTACAGCCTGCATGCAAAATAAAACTAATAACCCTCTATTCTCAGTTCTAGTATGCAAAGCTACATATACCAGCTGAGACCTAATCAGGGGTAGTATCAGCAGAACCTGTTTTACCTATTTCATCCTAACACAAAGAACGTGATGCACTGAGAATCTTGCAAAGATTTGATTAGATGAAATTTTTATTTAATGGATGTAGGATGGCATGTGTTCAGTTGTTGTCTCGTTCTCAAATCGTATTTAAAAGAACATGTACAGACCGTTATCTACGGCAATTTTTGGTTTGGCTGCCATTTATGGTGAAGACACTTACAGGAGTTGTCTGATATTGCTCCAGTCCACACACATCGTGGGCACTTTGGTGCTACAATGCTCATGGAATTTGTAGCCGCAGGTTTGGCAACGGAAACCATTCAAAAGAAACTTCTGGCAAATATCACAGAATGCTAGTTTCAGATATGTCTTCCGAACCTGCAAAATGACAGAGAAACATGCATTTATTTCTGTAGCAGTAACACTTATTTGAGTGTGAGGATACAGAATATACTTAAGGTACTCACAAAATTATGTGTCGTCAAGGGAACGTGATCTAAAACCTCCACAAGCAGCTCTTCGCCAATCAGTGAGGTGGAGTCAGTATTCCAATCCATCCGGAATTTTTTACTGTTACAAAAATGAATGAAAGCCTTTAATTAAAAAGATATGAATGCAGACAAAATAACTGCAGCAGGTAAGAATGATGTAGACAATCTCTGATCTTATTTCCCCGGTTTTAAAGCCATAACTGTCCTGAACTCACCTCCTCTGTCCTGGAAGCAGCCTGAAGACAGCGCAGCACTGAGGCTGCAGACCTCTCACCTTCAAGGCTTTAATCAGGCAGCTGTACAGAGTCATACCTGGTCGAACGTTTACCTGAAGGACAAAAATGGGACAAAAAAATACTTATTGCAGTATTAATTCTTCACTTGCCTGCAAGGATGTAAGCAGTTTCATATGACTTTGCCAGAGCAGTATTTCTGAAGTCTTAGCTAAAGTCCGGAAATCAAAGGTTGGGAATTCTCAGAGGCACCAGTATGCCATCAACTCACCACAGTGCGTTGCTGGTTTGGGAGGTAGACGCGGATAGTGCTGCTAGTCTTGGAGTCAGGCATCTTGCTGTCATCTGAGGAGCGACGCTGGCAGTGAAAGCCCTGGACCATGGTTGGTGAAAGGCACGGGCCCTCGAACGCAGAGTCCTTCATTCCGAAGCCGTTGCTCAGGGTCTTCCACGCTCCCTGGAGGTGCTCCATTAGTAAAGCCAAGTGCTCTCAATGGTCTGGAAAAAATAAAAACAAAAACAAAGCACACACACAAACAGTATAAGTACTCTGAATGCTTGAAAGCTCAAATCACCAAGTGACTTCTCACTTCATATTACATAGTTCTCTTCTTAACGAGTATAGTGGTGCAGACTCAGTGCCAAAGTATATCACATTAAAGTCCATTGGTTTGTTGCATCAATGTTTTTGAGCTTACAAATATAACTATTTAAACTCTACCTATGGAATATCAAAGACTCATCGCAGTACTTTTGAAAAGTGACATTAAAGCCTGCAGTTGTTTTAAAATGCATGTCAGTTACGAATGGTGACACGTTTTCACTGTCGGGGGAGTACAAAAACAGGGCGAGATTTAGGTTGCGGCATTGAGAACCTGTTTGATGTAATCTCTAAATTTAAATCTCACCGAGTGCAACCCCCTCATATGATGACGAAGGTTAGATCAAAGTGGCGAGGCTTTCACAAGTGTTACAGAAGACAGGAAACCTCAAACAAACGTGTACATTCTGAACTCATTTGTGGTTTTATGTGATTGTTGACCTCTTGCCTCAACCCTAGAATAAATCAAAATTAAGTGTAATTTCTATTTGACTTAAATTAAAAACACCTGTACTTCTAGAAAAATAAAGTCATTTGTCAAGTAGGTAGTCACCTGTAGGAAAAAAAAAACTTAACTTGTTACAAATCAAGTTGGACCTGCCAATCACAAACAAATATGTTCCCTCTTCTGCTTTGTTTTCAGTACAAACGACAGGGCTCTATACACACACACACACACACACACACACACACACACACACACACACACACACACACACACACACACACACACACACACACACACACACACACACACACACACACACACACACACACAAATAGGCCTATAGGTTGAACTGATTCCCTGTCTTTACTTTCACCCTGCTTGTCTCTGGTGTGTCTCCTACAGAAGACCTGATTCAAACTCAAAGTGGTGATTTACTTTTCACTTACCACCTGTACTACTTCACTACAAGCAACCAAAAAGAAAGAAAACAGGCAGGGACATGGGAGGACTGTGGATCTTAACAGCCTCCCCTCCATGCTGCAGGAATTGTGTTCAAAACAAGTGCTGTGATCCATCCAAAGAAGGGTATCAACACAAAGAATGTGGAGTCCAGAATAATTAGACTTTACTCCCATACTGGTCAGATCTATCCTACATAACAGGTCAGTCTACATAACACGGCCACATTTACAAACCCACGACGAACTTTTTTTTTCTCTCTCTCTCTCTCTTTCTATCTCTCTTTTTTGCATCCACATGAAGAGTTTCTGAGACTTGGCTCAAAGTAGCATTATTTGAGAGTTAAGTTGAACTGACTTTTTTTCCCTTTTTTTTTTGAACGCGTTCAACACAGCCCCAGTTCAATTCTTACAAAAAAGACAAATAAGATAAGGCAACTACTGACATGCGTGCACTGTTTGCACAAATATCAGAGGCTAGTAGTTGCTACGTGTGTTTTAACAAGGCCTAGCAGTTCGAGTTATTAGACTACTGTGAAATTGCCTGTAAGTTAGGCCCCTTCTGAAGCGACCTATAACGTTGACTAAACTTCCCTGCAACAGCTCTATTCAACCCCCCATTCAAATTTCACTTGTTCAAACGATGCATTTCTTGGTCATGTGCTTCACTGAGAAGCGGTTAAACATGTTTAAGTTTACATTATAAAGCATAATTCCCAAAGTAGCAATGCTAAGAGCCTATAGCCTGTATATGCTTACCAAGAGAAGTTAGAAAAGTTGTGCTCCGCCATAACTTCAGGAAAAAGTGGCGGTGACATCATCATATTTGCAACGCATTCAAAGAAAAGGAGGAAAAAGTCGAAGTTGCTTAAGACTCTTAAGACTCTGAAATTGTATCAAATTGTCTTTGCATCCGGCGAAAGTAGCAATAATGTAAGACGTGAAGGTCACAGGCGGGTCTTTTTGACGAGTCACCTAAAATAAGAGAGGAAAAGTTTCATATCCCAGTCGTGGTAAAAGCGAAAAAAAGGGGGAAGAAAATCCGTCGGACCCTCAAAGTGATACGACGAGAGATACTCTCCAAGTCCAAGTGGAGCAAATGCCGACCCCCAGAAGTTGCTTGTTAATACTTCGCTCTTCAATCAATATTTACGTTGTTCAGGAGAAGGTGAAAAGGTTTGAGTTGGTGCCGTGCGTCCGTCTGACGCCAGTGATTGAAACAGGACCTTGCAGTCATAACAAGAGTTGCAAGCATCAGTCACACTGCGCAACTACAGGCACTAATTTAAGCCCTCCCACTCCGGTAATACTGTTTTTTGGCTCTTACAAAAAAGCTACTCTAAATTTTGTAAATGGTTTCTCAATATATGATTATTTTCCTCATGTAAATTTATAGGCCCCGTATGCCTTTTGGATTGCAGTCCAAAGAGCTCATACATACATACATAAAGGCTAATATGTATATGAAACATCAATATAGTTAATAATAAGTTAATACACATTCGTTCAAATATTTGTAGCTATTGTATCTTTTGAAAAGGAAAATATAGGCCCACTACCGGTTTGGGGCAAATGAGTAGGCTTCCTCCATTATTAATCAACTGCGCCATCGTCTGGTCAATTGAGGGCAATGCAACACTTTGGGTTTTTTTTAAATTTTGGAACCTGCCTGCAGTTCATGACAATCCTGTTACATTTGACATATCTCTGATCAAAAAGACAATGAAGAGTCAGCTTGTATGGTTTGTAGACTATAGTGAGAAAAAGTTCCACTGGAGTTAAGGGTCAAGATTTTGAACTGACTGAAGTGTGCCATTTTTTTTTAGTTTCCAGTGGATTCTATTTTTTTCAGATGTTAAAACAAGCTTAAAAAGAACACAGCTTCAGCCAAGAACATATTCTATGCCAAACTGACCGTTGTGAAATTATATCTTCCACACTCACCATGTGTTCACCATCTCTGTAACATCCCAGACCTGGTCCCTTGAGGTAGGTCCCCTAATCACAGATGGCTCATAGGTCCTATCGGCAAGCTGGAGTTGAAACCATCTGAGAATAAAACAGCCTCGTGAACATCCTGGTCAAGAAGTCTTGATGGGTTCGGCACACACATAAAGCAGCAGTAGACAGTATCTCTAAATTACAAAACCCATGTTATATTCCTAATGGTGCAGCTAATTTTACTTTCTTTCTACCCAGCTAACTTTCCAACTTCCTCTACATCTCTAAAAATGGCATTTAATCGCAGATATTCCACCTGACAAAATAAATAGCAAATACTGTTTCTGTGAGGCAGAGGGCAGGGCTTTGTCATTGTGGAGTGTTTTAAGGTACTCCACTCTACATCCAACAGCACCACTGTATTTCAGTCATTGTGAAATATTACAGTGGACATCTCTTAATCTATACAACATTATGCACCACAGATTATTATATTTTTTATTTTAGTATGTGTTAAAGGTTGTGAGCTGCAGAATGAAGACCACAGGAAACAGCAATCGCTATCTCAGAGCTTTACATTCAAATCCACCTTAAGACTGGGATGAATGCATCTTTCCCACTTATTGATCTGACTGAGCACTCAGCCCAGTTAGCTGAGACGCTTACAGCCCCCGTGGTTCATTGGATTGCTGCGTCTATCAGTCCTCTTGTCTTTAAAATATGATGCAATCAAGGACATGTTAAACAAGCAGGGTCTCAAGGCTGTGAAACACATACAGATCATTGCCTGACTGTTTTGATTATTGCATGTTTTTAGACCTATTGGCACTCTTAATCCAACTCCAGTTTCAGTGATTTCAGAATGTGGCTTGTCAGAGGTATTTTAGTATTATAGTTTAACATGGGCATTCAGAGACAAACTGAGTAACCTATAGATTACAATTGTGTGGCTATTGATGAGGTGAAAAGGGTTTTGAAATTACTTCACAGTGAGTTAAGCTTACATCTTGTATTGATTTATTCATCTGAAAATTACTCCAACTGCAACTGTTTTGATAATGAGTTAATCATTTCAGTCATTTTTCAAGCAAAAATGACAAATATCGAATGGTTTCAGCTTCTCAAACGTGAAGATGTGCAATTTTTCCTCATCATATATGACAGGTAATTGACAATCTAATAAATTTAGACTCTAGACTGATCAAACAAGCAATTAAGAGACACCATCATGGCCTCTGAGACATTGTGCCATTTCTTAAACATTTTATAGCCTTAGCGGTTAATGGACAAATTGAGAAAATGATCATCAGACTAACTGATCATGAAAATAATTATTAGTTGCATCAGAAAACTCAATACGACAATACAAAACAATACTTGATAACTATGATGCTGATGGATTGCTCAGTTGAAGATTTTGATTAAGTCTGTTTTTCAACACACTACAACTTCACTTTTTTTCAACCTTAAACATATGTAAATAAATGTTCATCTGCCTTTACCAGTAATGGAGGACCATATACAAACATTTCTATACAGGTTATTGATCTGATTCTATAAACGCCTGCTACGCCTGCCTCTGAGACGTGTCTTAGGTACTGACATTGATTGAATTAAAAGGAATATGCAGATGTGTCTGAGAAGTTGGCTGAAAGGGGTTCTTGATGAGATAAAAGAAGTCACTGTTCAACTTTAGCACACAACATCATATCAGTAGACTCTTGATATTGATCACAGAAACCTACTGTACATCTTTAAATGTAGATTTATCTCAAGCAATTTTTCAAGGACTTTTAGTACCTTGAGGGAGGCCAACAACAAATACTGATCACATCCAAACATTTAAAGTTTCTTATTAAAAGGTGAATAACAG